>NW_027442874.1:0-73364 GCF_048569485.1 Anomaloglossus baeobatrachus
ACCTGTAGCTGTCTGCTTTATCTGCGCTGAGAATCAAAAATACCGCGGAGCGCTACGTCATTTTTTTAATGATTTATTTTTACAGTTCTGTCATGTCAGGCAATCAAAATACACGGAAGCACTTTTTTTTTTAGTTATTTAAATAAATAATTAAAAAAAAAAAATATGGGCTCCCGCTGCATTTTTTGTATTGCTAGCTATGGGTAATCCAAGCAGCTACTGGCTGCCAACCCCCACTGCTTGGTGTTACCTTCACTGGCAATGGAAAATCCAGAAAAGCATTTTTTTACTTTTTTTGCCAAAAAACTAAAAAAAAAAAAAATGACGTGAGCTTCTCCATCTTTTTGTATGCTAGCCAGGTACAGCAGGCAGGTACGGCTGCCCCCAACCCCCAGCTGCCTATTTGTACCCGGCTGGGAATTTAAAATATAGGGAAACCCTTTTTTTAATTATTTCATGAATTTCATGAAATAATTAAAAAACAAATGACATGGGCTTCTCCCCATTTTTGTGTCCAGCCAGGTACAACTAGGCAGCTGGGGATTGGAATCCGCAGCACAGGTTAGCCCGAGGTTTCTGGGCGCCTCTGCTGCGAATTGCAATCCGCAGCCGCCCCAGAAAATGGCGCTTTCATAGAAGCGCCATTATCTGGCGCTGTAGCCAACTCTTCCAGCAGCCCTGAAGCCGGGTGGCTTGCTGAGTAATCATCATGAGTTAATACTGGCTTTGTATTACTAGCTAGTATTAAGCCAGAGATTCTTAATATCAGGCAAGTTTGACCCGGCCATTAAGAATCTATAATAAAGGGTTAAAAAAAAGACACCACGCACAGTTAAAATACTTTAATAGAAATAAATACACAGACACATTACAGACTCCATGTGTATTACTCCCTTTTATCCCTCCACGATCCATGGTCTTCTGTCTTCTTTCTCCTTCAACACATTCAGCTCTGCTACATCAGCAGCGGTGCATGTGAGAAAGGACGCTGCTTCCCGTGCAGCCTGAGTGATCAGAGGCTCCGTGCTGAATAGCGGTGATGTCACCATTGACAGGCGAGTTGCTATAGCAACGGTGATCTCCGTTATTAACCGGCTGTGGCAGCCGGTGAATAAGGGAACAGAGAAGCAGACCGGGAAACCGACCGTGTGCCAGAGCATCTCACCAGTACACGGAGATACACAAACAATCACCGCGTACTGGAGAGATGCACTGACAGGACCTAGGACAGGCCATGACGTCTAGCCATGTGACCAGTCTGTAGCCAATGAGATTACAGACACGTGACTGGTCACATGCTATTTTGACAACATCACGTAGGTCCTGTCATCACTGCTGGTTACCGGGAAGACGCAGCGATTATCGGGAGGAATAGCGGCAGGAGACAGAGTGCAGGACGCATCCCGGGGACCGGTAAGTGATATGGCAATGTTTATTAACTGTATGTGTACATTTATAACGTGTTTTTATGTGTTTGTGATTGCCTCCCATTGTTTCCTATGGGGTTCGAGCGGTTCGCCGAACCAGTTCGCCGAACCGAACTCGAACGAGACCTCCGTTCGGCGAACCAAGCTCGAGCCGAACCGCGACCGGTTCGCTCATCTCTAATCAGGATATCACTCACAGGACCAGCAATCACAGGCAAAGCAGTGCTAAGCTTATAGCCGGCACTGGTTCACTGGAAATGTCAGCTTTTAAGGCATCCAAGGTCCGGAAGTGAGGCCCGAGAGAAGGCTCCACCCCCTAGCCATGTGGACGGGGAGGCGAACCATGACAGTACCCCCTCCTCAAGGGGGGGGCACCGGACCCCCAGGATATTTCCGGTGGAAAGCCGCAATCAACCGATCGGCCCGCACGGATCGAGCCGGCACCCAGGTCCTGTCATCCGGACCGTAACCCTTCCAATGGATCAGATACTGGAGGGAACTAGGAACCCAACGAGAATCGATAATATGCTGGATCTCGTACTCCTCCTCACCGTCCACAAATATTGGAGCCGGGGGCGTCTGAGAATCCACCACAGATAGAACAAATGGATTAAGCAAGGAGGTATGAAATACGTTAGGAATACGCAAGGTCTGGGGCAGTTGTAACCGAAAGACCACCGGGTTGATCACTTCAATGATCTCATAGGGTCCTATAAACTTAGGACCCAACTTAGCAGACGGAACCCTAAGCCTAATATTCCGAGTGGACAGCCACACTTTGTCCCCCACTTGAAAGGGGGGTCCCAGAGAACGGCATTTGTCCGCTTGGCGTTTCTGGGACTGTTGAGCGTCTCGATACACCGTCGTACCTCCTTCCACACCTCCCCCAGATGCTGAACGACTGACTCGGCCCCTGGACACCCTGAATCCATTCTAGAGAAGGTCCCGAAGTGAGGGTGAAACCCGTAATTACAGAAGAAGGGAGAAGTCCCCGTAGACTGATGGACTCTGCTATTGAATGCAAACTCCGCAAGGGGCAAAAACGTACACCAATCCTCCTGCTGAGCAGAAACCAAGCACTGCAGGATTTGCTCAAGGGTCTGATTCGTCCTCTCCATCTGCCCATTGGACTCGGGATGATAGGCGGACGAGAAGGACAACTCAATTCCCAACCGCCTGCACAAGGCCCTCCAAAACCGAGAAATGAATTGTACCCCCCTGTCAGACACAACATTCAGGGGCAACCCATGGAACTGAACCACCTGGTCAATAAAGTGGTTGGCAAGGGCCGCAGCATTAGGTAGACCGGAGAGGGGAACAAAATGTGCCTGTTTACTAAAACGATCCACCACCACCCACATCACAGTCATACCATTTGAGACAGGGAGGTCCGTAATGAAATCCATGGACAAGTGGGTCCATGGTCTTTCAGGAACAGGTAATAGAACCAGTTCCCCGGCCAGCCGGTTACGACATACCTTAGCACGGGCACATGTAGCACAGGCAGACACAAACCCAGCAACATCTGAGTGAAGAGATGGCCACCAAAACAGTCGAGCAACAGCCTTGCGAGTGGCTGTAATTCCAGGATGGCCGCTAAGTACGAACTCATGGAAATCTTGAAGTACTCGTATCCGGAGGTGCAAAGGGACAAACAGTTTAGTGTCTGGAGCGGAAGATGGAGCTGAGCCTCCCTGACCTCAGCCTCTAACTTGGATGACAAGGTAGCGACCACCACCCCTCGCGGAAGAATGGAGGAAGGATGCTCGGGAGGTGACACCAGGTCCAAACTACGGGACAGTGCATCTGCCCTCACGTTTTTAGACCCCGGCTGAAAAGTAATACAAAAATGTAATCTAGAAAAAAAAAAGAGCCCACCTCGCTTGTCGAGGCGTCAATCTCTTGGCGGACTCAATATACGCAAGGTTTTTATGATCAGTGATGACAGTAATACGGTGAACAGCACCCTCCAAAAAATGCCTCCATTCTTCAAATGCCAACTTTACCGCCAATAATTCACGGTTACCCACATCATAATGCCTCTCAGCCGGAGTGACTTTCTTGGAGAAGAATGCACATGGTCGCAGATTAGTCAGAGTAGCAGGGCCCTGAGAGAGAACAGTTCCCACCCCCACCTCTGAGGCGTCCACCTCCACAATAAACGGCGCCTCGAGGTCAGGCTGTACCAGGACCGGGGCGGACATGAACCGGTCCTTTAACTCAAGAAAAGCCTGGACAGCCGTTTGTGACCAGTTCTGCAGATCTGCCCCTTTCCGTGTAAGGTCAGTCAATGGCTTGGCAATTTGAGAAAACCCCTTAATGAACCTTCGATAATAATTTGCGAAACCCAAAAAGCGTTGTAGCGCCTTGATATCCCTGGGTTGCACCCAATCCACGATAGCCTGCACCTTTCCTGGGTCCATTTTAAACCCATCACGAGAAAGGAGTAAAAACAAAAAAGGCTATTTCCTGAACAGAGAAAACACATTTTTCAAGCTTGGCAAACAGATGGTTATCACGTAATCTCTGTAATACTGAGCGAACATGCGTAATATGCGTATCCCTATCGGCAGAATAAATCAAAATGTCATCGAGATAGATGACCACAAAACGACCAAGAAAATCAAAGAAGATATCATTGATGAAATTTTGAAACACCGCAGGAGCATTTGTTAGACCAAAAGGCATCACCAAATTCTCAAATAACCCCTCTGACGTCAGAAAGGCCGTTTTCCACTCATCCCCTTCTCTAATACGGATAAGATTATAGGCCCCCCTGAGGTCTAGTTTGGTAAACCACCGGGTTTCAGAGAGTTGGTTGTAGACATTAGGGATGAGTGGAGGTGGATACGTTTTTTTCACAGTAATTTTGTTCAATTCTCGGAAATCGAGATATGGCCTTAATCCTCCGTCCTTCATCTTTACAAAAAAGAACCCAGTGGCCACAGGGGAAGAAGAAGGATGGATATGCCCTTTACGTATATTATCAGATATGTATGATTTCATAGCAGCCCATTCTGGACCCGAGAGGTGATATAAACGGGCCTTGGGCAATTTGGTAATGGGAAGCAAATCGATGGCACAGTCATATGGGCGATGAGGCGGAAAAACCTCGGCCTCTGTTTCCGAGAATACGTCTCCGTAGTCCCTCAGGTATTCCGGAAGACCCTCAGGACTTACGGAGAACACAAGTACAGATTGTAAACACCTTTTATGACAAGCAGGACTCCATTTGACTATGGTACGACACTCCCAATCAATAACGGGATTATGTAACATTAACCATGGATACCCCAACACTAATCCAGCAGGGAGATTGGCCATTACAAAACAAGAAATAGTTTCAGAATGCTGAGACCCGATCACCAGAGTAAATTTTTCTGTAGCAAACCGAATGAGGTTTTGAGGCAGCAGTGTTTTATCAATTGCCAGGAGTTGAATGGGTCCTTCTAACCTCACTGTCCCTAACTCTAATCTTTGGACCAACTCAGAGTCAATGAAGTTCATAGCGGACCCACAGTCAACAAAGGCAGTAGCAGACCAGACCGACTCCTTGACCCAGAGGTCAACATTCAGAAGTATCTTATTGGAGGAGAGGAAAGGTATCTGATAGTCTGGGCAACTTCCTCGACCGTTACCCAGACTTAGAAATTTCCCGACGACTGTTTAGCAAAGGGGCAAGCCGGGCAGTGTTTCCTCCAGTGTCCATGGTGTCCACAATAGAAGCACAGCTTGAGATCATGGCATCTTCTCCTCTCCTTCTCATCCAGACTGATGGCTCCAACTTCCATGTGTTCCGTAGCCGGCAACAAAGAAAGTGCCCTAGGTAGAGGGGGCGGAATCTCACGCATGGTGCCCCTTCTTTCCCGTAATCTGCGGTCCATACGAACGGCCTCCGTCATCGCATCATCCAAGGTGCTGAGAGGATGGTGCAGAGCCAAGGCATCTTTCAGTGAGTCTGAAAGACCTCTCCGGAATTGGCACCTAAGTGCAGAATCATTCCACCGTACCTCAGTGGACCACTGCCGAAACTCAGAACAATATAGCTCAGCAATGTGGTTTCCCTGAGTGAGACACATGATCCTGTCCTCAGCCACCCATACACGGTCTGGTTCATCATATATCACCCCGAGGGAGTCAAAGAAGAGGTCAACCGAATGCCGTTCCGGGGCCGAAGGGGGTAGTGAAAATGTCCAGGTCTGGGGAACCCCTCTAAGCAATGACATGATGATCCCCACCAGCTGGGTCTCATTCCCCGAGGACCGAGGCTGGAGAGTGAAAAGGAGCCTGCAACTCTCCCTAAATGTCCAAAATAGGTTTTTCTCCCCCAAGAATTTATCGGGAAGCATTACCGTGGGTTCGGGGGAGGTCAGTTGGACATCAGTGGGACTATGCTGTCCTACGGTTTGTGAGGTAGCTGCTGTGGAGACACGGGGCTCAGTGGGTGCTCTCGTCCACTAAAACCCGCCGCCTTTAGAAAGACAGCGTGGCTCAGGGCTCATCCCAACTGAACGCCGGCCTCCTTAACCGTGGGCGTAACACTACTCAGACAACACAGGGTGGGGGAACCACAATAATTAGACTTTATTGGATCCCTAAACAATTAACGGCACATAACACATAACCAGCAAAACACAAAAGTAACAGGCAACAGAGTCTCACCCTTCCGCTGGCTCACCAAGGATTTAGAATGTCCTTGCCTCAGAGGTTCCAGGGCCGCTTACTCCAATCCAGCAGCACCCCGCTTTTGGCGGGCACCCACCGAGAAAGGAATAATGCCAGATTTAGGAAGCTGTCTGAGGTCTGAAAAGTCTGTAACAGGTGACTGAACTGTCCCAACCTGAGTGTCCTCCTTAGGTAGTCCTGGTATGATGATACAATCCTGGCAGCCGGAGTCGAAATCCCTAGGCTGTGGATATGGTCTCCAACCGGAACCGGAGTCCCTAGATTGAAGCCATAAGATTTCCTGATCCTCTAGTCAGCTCCGAAGAGCTTAGACTGGATCGATCAGCATCCATCAACCTGGTGGCTTAAAGAAGTCCCTTTGTATAGCCACAGCCTTCCACTTAGATACACTGCGTCCTCATCGATTGGTTGGACAAGAGTGCCTCTCCCATTGGATGAATCTCAAGCTGCATGGACAATGTTCATCCAAATGATGTCTACAGAAAGACTGAAGATATCTACATGGAGTCTGCAAGTCACAGACTCAACAATGGCTACTAAGGTAATCACATTAGCAATACACAACTACAATACAATGGTTACTGGAAAAGTCTGGAGAACAATACGTCTGGCTTTCAGTGGCCAACACAATTACATTGAGTCAACAAGAGTCTTGTAAAAACAATGAGGGACTTCTCCCCCGTCTATAAACAATCTATCATGCTGTCTGGCTGAATTTTAAGAAACTTTAACCCATGAGAGTCCATGTCGTCACAGCTGCCACTGAGGTGGTCCTCGCAGAAGCGGAGACCTCACTCTGCAGCATATTGTGTGAAGGTACCAGGGTGCGATGCTCTGCAGCCAAATCCTACACCAGCTGCGTAAGGTTGGCTACTTGCTCGCACAAAGTACTGAGTGGATCCATTACAGTCTTTTAGCCTGCAAAGTTGGATCCCACTACCAAGAAATAAATGTCTTTTTTTTTTCTCTTTCTCCTATGGGAGATAAAGTCTATTGAGGCCGGCTATACTGTCATGCTGCCACCAGGGGGAGCCAGAGCTCTGCAGCAGAAGACACTACACAGAGCAACGAGAACCAGGAAGTAAATACACAGCGTTCTCATACACTGCCTCACAGCACAGCTGAGAAACAGAGCTCCAGGGCATGCGAGGAATAGTCAGGTAGGCTGGGTCGATCACCGTACGGGAAAAAGCAGAAGCGGAGTCAAAGTCAGGCCAAGGTCAGTACCGGAGGAAGCAACTGAGTGGGGAAATAGGAGAGGGGACAGAGGACAGGAGGGACGACCAGGGGATGGAACACAGACAAGGGCACGGGGGCACAGGAACAGATAGATCAGGATATCACTCACAGGACCAGCAATCACAGGCAAAGCAGTGCTAAGCTTATAGCCGGCACTGGTTCACTGGAAATGTCAGCTTTTAAGGCACCCAGGGTCCGGAAGTGAGGCCCGAGAGAAGGCTCGGCCCCCTAGCCATGTGGACAGGGAGGCAAACCATGGCATACTCCTAGTCCTGTTTTTGTGAATGGTATGAGTTATATGGAGTTAGCATAAAATGCACAATACAATGAAAATCTGGATATATTTGTCGCTAAGTTCCTGTGATTGTGCATTTAACATTTTTTCATCTGAGCAAATCCTTTTGCTTCTCAGGAATTGCCCGATGGGAATAGTTGACTTGGGGTGTGACAAGGTGGCATGAAGGAGCGTGTGCGTGAAAAAGAGAAATAGATAAAAAAAAATCACTTGTAGTATTGATCTGTATGTCCAAAAAGTAAACCAAATCAACTTTATTGGAGAGATAACCAAATATTTATACAAACTCTCATCTTTTGTTGGGTTGGGGTCGGTCACAGCTTAAAATTAACCATTATAATTATGCAACCGAATATACCATTTCAAACGAGGCGTAATGCCACTCCTGGTGCAATCAGCCTTCACTTAACATCCACCATTTTCAACCACTGACCGCTGTGACTTAAAACAATATAACATACAATAAAGGGGAGGAAGGGTGGGACAGCAGCACACTGTGTCCAGGGTGGCCAGCAGCACAGCAGCGTCCAGGTCTCAGGGTGAGGAGAGGCCGAATCCAGGAAGTAAGGGGAATTATATAGGGGAACCAATACTAAGGAAAACAGTGAGATTGGACACCTTAAAGGGGGCAGGGTTCGGGCATGGGAGACGGATTTTAACCCCTTACATACCGGGCTCAGAAGTCAGGGTACATTCAGTGCAGCCCCACTGACCTGCCCTGCAGACTGCTGAGACCCCACCACTGCACCAATCTTCCATGCCCAAATAAAACACACAATTGTAGTAAACCAAATCAACTTTATTGGAGAGATAACCAAATATTTATACAAACTCATCTTTTGTTGGGTCAGTCACAGCTTAAAATTAACCGTTGTAATTATGCAACCGAATATACAAATATTTCAATCGAGGCGTAATGCCAGCCCGGACTCCCGGTGCAATCAGCCTTTGCTTAACATCCACCATTTTCAACCACTGACCGCCACGGAGGAGCAAAAGTTGCTAGACTGCGCTCCGACCCCCACCCATAAAAAAGAAGGCCTGCTCAATGCCTTCTTGAAGGCCTAATAAAATAGCTGCCTGTGCCTGATGGAGTTTTACCATGTCGGACCTCATGGGACAGGAACAGAGCTCATCACCGAATACGAAAAGCTTGGGCGATACCGCACCATCTATGAAGAAAGGACAAAATTAGTGAAGCAATAAATGAAGTCTACCATAACGCACAAAACAAGAGGAACGCCAACTACCGATGTGTTGAAAATCAGGGTTGGCAAACCAGCCCGTGCAGCCTCGGTAGCAGCACCCATCCTAAAAGAATGTGTACCAAACTCGAAAGGGTTAGGCCAAGAAAACCAAAGACACTTACGAAAAAAGGAACAAGAACTGGAACTTTTCACAGCTAGGGACTATCCTCTAGAGGTAGAAGGAAACACCGGAGCTGAGCACCGCATATAGTTAACCAAAGCAATACCTGCCAGACGGATCCGTTCCTGGTCTTACAAACCCAAACACGCAAACCGCCCGAAGACCACCGGAACTGTGCTTTGCAAAAACAACTTCTCACCGATTCGCAAAGCGTCAAAAAAGGCCAAGCCAAAGGAAAACGCAAAAAGAACCGATTCAAAAGTGGGCAAACAAAATTACATGCACAATCAATTGCCACCATGTAACGCTATGGACAGATCCAAAAACCCCTGGGAAATGAAAGCAAGCTTTTTCAGGTGGGAGGTGAAAAAACCATTGCTTTGGAATCAATTTCAATACCCAAGAAGGGTAACCAAAAGTAAAGCCAAAGCGCAGCTGAGCAACAGCCTCTTTATTGGGGTACCGTTCGAGCCACGGTCCCATCGCGAGAACACCCACTGGCGTCCTTATCCAGCGTGTTTGATAGTTTCTCTGGCAATGTTGTGGACGAACTAAGGCACTGGGTTGCTGCATGTGCTCCGCCACAAGCGGAGCACTTATGCCTGAATTTACATAGGCCAAAGAAGCGGCAGTGGCCTTCGTTAAATAACCAACACGTGCCAGGTCTATGAACGGCCACTGATAGGGGACGGCAGAGATGCTAAGGTGAAAGGGGTCATAAGTGTTCTGGGCCAGCATTAAACGCAGCCAAGTGCCAAGTGTCCGTGGCTTTAAATTCCCAACCCAACTGGGGTTGAAGGGCCAAACGATGATGAAAATCCTCGTCGTAACGCCACCAAGCTGATCCCCCATGTGACTTGTAGGAATTATAAATGGTGTCGAGATATATAAACATCTCAGAACAGCGCTCAGGGTGCTTCTGTCCCATGACACATCCCATAACAAAAAATGCCTGAAGCCAGTTGTTAATGGGCTTAGCCACTTTTGGCCTCCTCTCGAAAGGACGATCAGATGAGCTCCGTTCCTTGTCAACTAACTGTACGTTAATTGGTTGAAACTAAAGACCATACATCAACATAATCATTCGCCCATATTTTTTGGACAGTCTCAGCATCCAAATGGGATCCCAAAGGGGCAATACCGCACTAGAAAGCATCTCTGTGAATGTCAGCACGAGGCGGGAGGTCAGACTGTGTAGGAGGTTAACCAGCTAAAGAAGGGTTAATTACTATATCCCCTGCCTGTAAATTAGCTAACAGTGTCTGAATAGTCGCTGCCATGCCCGCACTACCCCCCTCACGCCCCCAAGTATTGGTACTCACCAGCATCCGGAAGGGGAGCGACAGCAGGCTCCTGGAGAGGATCAACAAACGTCTCCCTCTGAGGAGGTCAGGAACGACGGCGATGATGCCCATGGGGTACACATTTGCAGCCCCCTGCACCAAAGATGGCAGGTGAGGAGCTGCAACTGAGCAAAGGGGCCAGAAGGGCTTATTACTGCCCCAGCACCCAGGGGTGCATCCTGCTGGAGAAACTGAGGGGGCACCATGCCTGCAGACCCCTGGTTCATAGTGTCATGGTGTCCCCCTGTTATTCTTAGTGACGGTGGTGGCTGTTTAACTAGCGGTTTGGGGACGCAGGGGTTAACTAATACCGGCCACGGCTCCACACTGCCGGAGGAACAGTGTCGGTGTGCGGCAGCCACGGCCAGAAGCTGGGAGGGAGTGAGGAGCTGAGAGGGAGTGAGGGGTGAGGGATCTGCATGAGTTGATGGTACATCAGGGTTAATAGCTACCGGGAGGAAATTAGTGGGGCTAGTCGGGAGGCGCGCACACGACAAGTACGCATGTGTGGTGCCCCAGCAGTCTGGTTGCCACAGCAGTGTTGCCCTCCTCAAAAGGTTTAATGCTGAGCCTGGAGATAGTTGAGGAAATCCATTAGCCAGTAAGTACCATCATCTGTTACGGGGGGACCGGCAGATTAGGACTAGGGGGTATATATCCTAATCGCCAGTCGGGGCCCACCGTGCTCCAGATGACAAAGGAGCTGCTGGCACCTGAGGGTTAGGCGGAGACTATAGAGCTGGATGGCTCTGAGATAACCCAGGAACTCTGGGAACCGGTCACGTGTGTTGGGACACGTCAGACCGGACGACAACCCGATTAGCGTTTTGGTGCACCTAGCGCTACACCAACCACGTGTGCAGGAAACACGTCAGGCCGGGTGGTAACCAGGTAGCATTGACCGGAAGACCGCCACGAAAGCGCCCTGTCGGCCACGTGTGTAGGACACGTCAGGCCGAGCGGTCCTCCGATTAGCGTTTCTGGCCACCTCTCTCTCGACTGGCCACATGTGTGTAGGACACGTCAGGCCAGATGGGTTTACCAGTAGCGTTGACCGGGAAGCCGAGGAGGATAAGGAACACCCTGTTAACTCCACAGGGGTCCTGGGGTACGCTGTCCGTGCGCGTAGGGGACACAACCGGACAGGTGGCGCAGCAGGTGCGTTGTCCGTGTGCGTAGGGGGCACAATCGGACAGGTGGCGCAGCAGGTGCGTTGTCCGTGTGCATAGGAGACACAATCGGACAGGTGGCGCAGCAGGTGCGTTGTCCGTGTGCGTAGGGGGCACAATCGGAAAGGAAGCACAGCAGCCGCAACCCAGTTAATGCCACTGGGCTGCTATAGCAAGACTGGAACGGCAGGAGGGAAGCACGGCGCCTGACCCTGATGTGCCGAGCCACGAATCTTGGCGTGACAGGCACCGTTCGCCTAACCCTACCTACCGCTTCCCAACATAGGCTTATGCCGCAATGAGGCTCTAACATGGAGTTGTGCTCTGACTGAGCAAAAGTGAAGACTGCGCACCTCCATGTTGTCTCCAGCCCCTTTTATAACCTGGGTCCACCCCAAACCCAGGGTGGAACCACCAAGGTCTAATAGCAGAGTGCCGTGTCATCAGTGACGTCACATGCGACCTATCCGGAACCGCCACGTCATTGATTACCTCATGGCAGCCACGCCCCAAACACTTCAACAGTCATCGTTTGACGACCAATACTGAGGTGCCAGGTCATAGGGGCGGGCCTCTGCGAGCCAGTCCGGAGTTGCCACGTCATCAGGACACCTGACACCCTCTGCCCTATCAGGGCCTGCCACCTCACGGACATGCTCAGTGAGGTCCTTACCGGACCTAGCCTCTGATGCACTAAGTGCCTGAGCATGCCCAGTAGCCTGAGCAACAGGCTCAGAAAGCAGACTATCAGTTTGAGCATGCTCAGTAGGCACATCCCAGAACTTAGACACAGCACGAAGTCCAAGTACCTGTGCAAAGAGGCTGTTAGGGTTAATTGTGGGAGCATGCTCAGTAGCCTGAACTGAGGACTTAGTCTCAGACATAACACAATCAGGCTGAGCATGCTCACTAGGCAAAACACCGGGCTTAAACTCTGGCTGGGGTAAATCGGCGCACGCATGCGCACTAGCCGCCTCTCCACACTTAGACGTGGTGGAAGGAACAGCCAACTGGAGGCACGGCCAAGAACGGCAACCGGCGCCTGGGCGCAACAGGAACCGCAGCAGGCTGCTTGCGGCTATGGCGGCGCCGGTTCGTAACATCATCCAACACAGTTTCTCTCCCAGAGCAGCAGAGGGAGCTCTTAATCTGGAGTTCCAGGGAGGATCCCTTAAGCTCTGACCTAGGGGAGGAGTTAGTTAGTCTGTGAGGAGAGTTCAATGAAAGAGGAACTCGAGTAGTGTGGTGTGTGAGCTGGGAGCGGAGCCAGATTGCTCGGCCCAGGAAAACACAGGCCACAGAGAGGCAAAAGAGGAGAAGAACATTGGGGAGTGGAGCGCAGCCAGCTCACCGCGACGTGATCGCTAGAAAACTTGAATATCGGAGTTCAGGGCCACTCGAGTACTCGAGTACCGATGGTCGCATCTGGAGGACGAGAGGACTGCAGGTCTCTGTCCACCCCACACCCGGAGGTGCAGCTGTAAAGTCAGGACCTGGAGCCCGGATAGACAGAACGGCACCTGTAATCGTCCACGCAGCCCGCCATATGGGAAAGTAATAAATTACCTCAGAGCAGCAGAACGGGTCTCAGTATACTGAAACAGTGGGACCCCAGTTACACAAACAGAGCATAGGGAGCAGGCCTCATTAATCATCTGGCCAGTGTGAGACCCCCGTCTGCTTCCAGGCCACTGGATCACCATTACCACCTGTAACAGGCTCCCAGGACTTCCCCAGTTGCCAAAGACAAGTAAAGGAGAAACCCACACCACTGAATTAATCAGCAACTAAGGGAGGCAGATTGCAGATTTAAATCTGCCTCCCAGAGCTCATGTGACTCTCTGAGGCAACGCCCATTAGCAGGAGAGGAGGAGAGTGGAATGGAGGGAATCACCAACCATCTGACTGTCAGAGGATACAGCATCTCGTATCCACTGGCAACAGCTCACACTAGGGGACCCAGCATCCCAGGGCCCCTGAGTGACAACATTGCTCCCAGGGTACGACGTGCTCGGTCAGAACCTGCACTAGTGCAAGCTCCGGGGAGCCAGAGTACACGTAGGAGCACGACGGACCCACTCAGGTGCAGAACCACCAGACCTGACAGTACCCCCCTCTTGAGGAGAGACCTCCTAACTCTCAGCACCCAGTTTGCCAGGAAACCTTTTATGGAAGTCAGCAATAAGTTTATTAGCGTGGATATCTCACCTCGGAACCCACGACCTCTCCTCTGGACCATATCCCTTTCAGTAGATCACATTTTGGACCCAATTCTGTACCTTTCTGGAATCAACACTCTGCTCGACTTCAAACTCCTCCTGACAATTCACAAGGACCGGGCATGGGGGAAGGTGAGGTGTGATCTGTCTTTTAGCCTTCTTAAGAAGGGACCTATAAAAGATATTAGGGATTCAGATACTGGCAGGGAGCTTTACTCTAAAGGTGACTGGATTGACCACCTCCAGGATGGGAAAAGGCCCAATAAATTGAGGCCCAAGCTTGGGACAGGGTACCTTGTGCTTAAGGTTTTTTTGTGGATACCCACACCAGATTCCCAACTACCAGCTTCTCCTCCTGAGACCGGTGCCTATCCACCGCATCCTTCTGTGATGTAGACGCTTTCTCAAGCTGTCTGCAAATCCCCTCCAAGTTTTTAACCTATTGGTGGTCTCAGACACCCCAGAACTCACTTCCCACCCCCGGAAAAACACTGGAGACCTGGGATCAAAACCAAAGTTGCAAAAGAGGTACACAAAGACTCATGATGCCTAATATTGAGTGCAAACTCCGCTAAAGGTAAATAAACCCCCTGATTATTGGAACAGAAGTAACTCATGTCTCTAATGACTGGTTAGTCCACTCTGAAAGGGTATGGGGATGATATGCTCAGGAGAATGATTAATTCTGTTCTAATCCGACTACAGAAAGCCTTCAAAAACGTGGAGATAAACTGTGAACCTTGATCACAATATTAACAGGAACACCGTGCAACCTGATCACATTATTGATCCACCATGTCCTGAGCTGATGGTAATTGACTCAGAGGAATAAGATGGCACTGGCGAGAGAAGCAGTCAACAATTACTCAGATGACAGTCATTCCCTTTAGAGGCCGGAAGATCAGTAAGGAAATCCATTGGGCAGACTATGGAACTTTACTCCTGGCACACACCTCACAGGCTTGAACAAAGGCCTCAACATCCAGGCCTAGCGCGGGCCACCAATACACCTGTTTAACCAAATGCATGGTACTCTTAACCCCCATGTAACCGGCCAATGCAGAATTGTGACAGTTCTGAATAAAACGGAGTCTGAAGCTAACAGGCTCAAACAATCTGTCCCATGGGGTATCAGAGGGGGCCAAATGCTGTGACTTCAAAATCTCCCATTCCACATTAGTGATAGCAACTACCATCACTGGGGAAAAAGTGCGACAGGGGAACCTCCTCCCATTGGACAGGACAGGAAAAAATGAGAACGTGAAAAAAATAAGGCCCATCTAGCCTGCCTTGGGTTAGGCCTCTTGGCATTTTCTAAATAAATTACATTTTTATGGTCCGTGAGTATCACAAAAGAGTGTCTAGTCCCCTCCAAAAATTGTCTCCACTCTTCAAGAGCCCATTTAATGGCTAGCAATTCCCGGATACCAACATAACAATTTAACTCGATGGATGAAAATTTTCTCAAAAAGAAGGCGCAGGGCTGAAGGTGAGTGAGAGCCGCAGACCCCTGGGATAGTACTGCATTTTCTGAAACATCTATCTCCACTAGAAATGGTCTATCGAAGTCAGGCTAAACTAGAACCAGAACACAGGTAAATGCCTCCTTGAGGCAGGAAAATGCCCTAGTAGCCACAGGCCCGCATTTACAAACATCCGCTTCCTTTTGGGTAAGGTCAGTAAGGGGTTTGACAAGTTTAGAAAAACCCTTATTAAACCTCCTATAGTAATTAGCAAACCTCAAAAATCTTTGAAGGGCTTTCAGGTTTTTGTGTTGGACCCAATCCTGTACAGCCTGGCGCTTAGCAGGGTTCATGCGGAATCCAGTGGATGATAAAATTACAAATCTCCTCAACCTCGAAGGAGCCCTTGGGTACGTTCACATATAGATTATTCTCCTTAAGCCTGTTAAAGGGAACATGTCAGGTGCAGTATGCAACCATAACCACAAGCAGTTCTGGGTGCATACTGCTAATCCCTGTCTAACTGTCCCTGTAAACACTAGCATAGTGTGAGATGCCGAGGGGAGAAGTACTAGAGAACAGGTATGTTTCCCCTCAGTTCATTTCATATGCCTCCATGTACTGATTGTGGAGCAGTCAGCCCATGCAAATAGGCTGGCAAAAGCTGGGAAAGTCAGATCTGGCTCAGCAATAAGTTAGTCACTGAAGGCTGTTTATTTCAGTGTAATTTTGGGCTCGATTTTTCCTGGAGTAATCAGTAGGAATGGCAGTGGGACTGGTTGCTCCCTTCTCCACATTAAGTCCAGGTTTTGATTCCTCAGCAGATCAGCTGAAATAATCAGGAGGCATTCAGTAGACTGAGACTGCTGAGGAGAGCAGTACAGGCTCATGGCTGCTGATGCTGAGACTCAATACCTCCGCTTGCTGTGCTGAGGAACCGACACAGTAAGAGAATACTGTTTTGTTTGTTACATAGATTTATTTTATAGTTAGCATTCTGTTGTTAGTTAGTGGCCAGACAGCCTTAGACATTTGTGATGCCCTGGCAAAACCAGGTAGTCACAGATGACTGTACCCCCCAAAAAGGGTACAGGAATCGCCTCCTGCTTGGGAATCTACACCACACTTTCCACACATGGGAACACCAGCCACAAATCCTAGTCGCCCCCCATGACAACCAGGACACACCAGTGGGCGGGACCAGGCGGATGGGAACGCCCACCTAGGGGTCTTGAGGTGACACGGGGCGGGAACCAGTTAGTTCAGTAGGAGTGGAGTTGAAGTAGAGTGGAGTGAAGTTGGGATTCGGTAACAGGAGCTGAAGTGCAGTGTGGTCAGGGTTGGAGCCCTTGGACCACGGGAGGACCGACTAGGTGGCAGACTGCATTTTAGGGCCACAGGCGACGGAGATCCGGTCACGGGAGACCTGAAGTGGATTGGGGCAGGGTTGTAGCCCGCCGGTACCGACGACGGGAATCTGGTCCGGAGGTTGTGCACGGGCGGGGTACCTGGACCCTAGGACGAGGCAAACTTCAAGCCCCTTGTTAATTGACCAGCGGGACAAGGTACCAGGCCTTGTTCCCGAACAGAGCAGCCCAGATAGAGCAGACCGGAAGCGCAACTCGGGGGACATGGTGTCCGCCAAGAACCGATTGAAGTCCCACGGGTCAGCGTCTGCGGGCAACGGCTTCTTCTGTGTCCAAAGCTGCAGGGGAGCAGATTTCTCCTGTTCCAGGCGGGTTAATCCACACACCACAACACACAAGTGCAGGAGGAAGGGCCCCTACATTGCTAACCTGGGTGCGGGACCAGCACACCCCTCCAGAGGCAACCGGCATCCGTCCTTGGTTTACAGTACAGACTCTGTGTGGATTATTCATAATCGTGACTACAGCACTGTCACCCGGTCCAACCTGCCGACAACGTCCCAGCCCTGCTCCTTACGCCACAACCGGGCCTCGGGACTACACCTCCCCTACCCATGGAGGGGATTCCACCTTGCTTCCCCACTCCATCAGCCCCGGGCCACCCCAAACCAGGCAGCGGGGTTGCCACCATCCCATCACCGCAATCCACGGGTGGTGTCACAGACAATTTCCCCTGTAAATACCTCCCCTTTTCACTGTGTGAGAGGATGGGCGGATGCACGAGCCACGGGTCCGGCCACCACTTGAGCCCAGGATATGATCCCTGATCCGAGCGCCCCTCAAGCAGCCCCGGTCGCCGCAGCGGAGGCGGCACCCGTCCGCGACAACACAAAACCTGGAGTCACAAATATGATTCTTACCCCATCGGTAGATGCCGTGCGCCTTGCTTCAAAATCCATGAAACGTTCCAAAATCTTGAACTGCTGCCATCTTGCTGCCATCTTTGGCGCCAAAACAACAACAGTGTCATCTTCTTCCCCAAAAAAGGCGCGAAGCCGAAGCCCCGCCCCCTAATAATGCGGGCGGAACCAAGTGACTCCCAAAGCAGGAAGTCGCAAAGGACAGTGGGTCTCGCGAGACTGCTGTTGAAAACCAAGGGGGAGCGGCATGTAAACCAAGAGGATAAAGGGCAGGGACACCAGGACTTTGCCAAATCCCATTCCTGGACAAGCAAGCGGCAGGATGTCTCAGGGGTCCAACAACCAGAATGTGGAGAGGCCCGTTCCCGGGACCGCCGACTGGATTGAAGCGCAGACGGAGAGGATGTGCCGAAGAATCCAGGCCCAGGCACATTTCATCATGATGCGGTGAACCACCGAAATTAATGGCTGCAGCTGTCCGGGATGGAGATGGCCTCGGAGGAGCGAGTAAGCAGTGACCCATGCCCCCATGTTCCTCAGGAACTGGACATCTCAGCTGAGGGGTCTGGCCTGCCTCCGTCCGCCACGTTGCCTCCCTCGCCGCCCGTGTCCGTGGCCAGCCCCTGATCGGCCCGCTACCCTCAGCACCGGCAGCGGAACCCGTCTTGTGTCAGAAGGAGGCCCCAGCAATGGGGACCTCGGACCTTGCCTGCACCACCGACCCAGCACCCATCTCGGCCCCGAGCCAGGCCGCAACCCTGACGACATCCCATCTGGCCCAGAGCCAGGCCGCAGCCCCGATAACGTCATCCCCGGAAGTCCGCCCGTCTGCGACAGAGATAGCGACGGCTCCAGCAGTCCGCCCGGCTGCAACAGAGATGATGACGGCTCTGGCAGTCCGCCCGGCCGCAGCGGAGGCGGAGCCTGACCAGAAGTCTGTCTGGCCCACGGTGCCGGCCGCTCCAAAATATTCTGTCCCGGCTGTGGAACAGCGGGCATGCACCTGCTGAGAGGAGGAGCAGGCCACTGAGCGATGGGGCCCACGGCAGAGAGAGAGTCCGGTCATCGCCGGCGCCGAGGGCATCCGAGTGGGCCTGACACCCGAGCAGGAGGCAGAGCACGGAACCCGTGCCCCGTATTGGGAGCGGCAGCAACGGTAGCTACGCCAGGAAATAGCCGCCCGTGAGAACTGTAAGGCTGAGGTGCTGGCCCGCACCTATAAAGAAAAGGACAACCTGCGTCAAGCCATCTTCTGGGTCAGGGGCCCGACATACCATGGGCAGCTCCACTACTTTGACCCCCAGAAGGGATTGGGTCTCATTTATGAACCTGGACTAGAAGCAGAGATATTTGTGTCCCGGAGGGATGTGGTCCCTCACCTGCCTACCGGCCACCCAGACCGAAATCTGGAGGCAGGGGACATGGTAAGCTACACCCGGCATTGCGGAGAGCGAGGGTGGTTTGCCCTTGATGTGAAGAAGTGTGTGGTAGTCAACGAAACCCCTGCCTCGCCTCCCACCGTTTCTTGTATGAAGAAAAGAAGTAAGGTAGCTGTTCCCGGCTGCCTTTCTCCTACAGTTGTTTGAAAACAAAGTTTTATTTCAGCCAGTTAACAGTTAAAAATGGACCATGGTGTCAGGAGTGGCGACATCACCCCAAAAACTTTCTTGGGTCAAGTAAATAACCCCCCCATCTACCTTCTTGTTACTGACCGCCAGGAGGCGGCACCCGCTGGAGAGGTCGGTTGGAGGAAGGGCCTGCGGTGGAGTCGGCCAAGGCCCAGTCACCACGGAAACCGCTGACTACCCTGCAGGCGAAAGGGTTCCGGCCCAAGGGACTCTTTGGGGTGATACAGGGTGCGGAACTTTGACCCGGACACAGACACTCACCAAAACCCGGAATGGTGTAGAACACCCGACAAGCGGTGACACCAAGGGAGGGTACAGGTGTTTTGGGTGGCGGAACAAAGGAAAAAGGGGTAGATGGACATCGTTAAAGTAACGTTTAAGATATGTGCCTTCCATGAAGGGAAGAAATGTTCTAAGGTTCTACCGTTCCAATGTTATTTATGTTTTACCTTTTTTTCTAGATGTTGAAAAAAATTAATACTGGTGCCGGACAGCCCGCGGACGGGCTGTTTTACCAAGGGGGAGTGTGACGCCCTGGCAAAACCAGGTAGTCACAGATGACTGTACCCCCCAAAAAGGGTACAGGAATCACCTCCTCCTTGGGAATCTACACCACACTTTCCACACATGGGAACACCAGCTACAAATGCTAGTTGCCTCCCCATGACAACCAGGACACACCAGTGGGCGGGACCAGGCGGATGGGAACGCCCACCTAGGGGTCTTGAGGTGACACGGGGCGGGAACCAGTTAGTTCAGTAGGAGTGGAGTTGAAGTAGAGTGGAGTGAAGTTGGGAGTCGGTGACAGGAGCTGAAGTGCAGTGTGGTCAGGGTTGGAGCCCTTGGACCACGGGAGGACCGACTAGGTCGCAGACAGCATTGTAGGGCCACAGGCGATGGAGATTCGGTCGCGGGAGACCTGAAGTGGACTGGGGCAGGGTTGTAGCCCGCCAGTACCAACAACGGGAATCCGGTCTGGAGGCCATGCACGGGCGGGGTACCTGGACCCTAAGACGAGGCAAGCTTCAAGCCCCTTGTTAATTGACTAGTGGGACAAGGTATCAGGCCTTGTTCCCGAAGAAAGCAGCCCATATAGAGCAGACCGGAAGCCCAACACGGGGGACAGGGTGTCCGCCAAGAACCCATTGAAGTCCCACGGGTCAGCGTGTGTGGGCAATGGCTCCCTCTGCATCCAAAGCTGCAGGGGAGTGGATTTCTCCCGTTCCAGGCGGGTTAATCCACACACGACAAGACACAAGTGCAGGAGGAAGGGCCCCTACATTGCTAACCCGTGTGCGGGACCAGCACACCCCTCCAGAGGCAACCGGCATCCGGCCTTGGTTTACAGTACAGACTCTGTGTGGATTATTCGTAATCGTGAGTACACCGGTGTCACCCGGTCCAAACTGCCGACAACGTCCCAGCCCTGCTCCTTACGCCACAACCGGGCCATGGGACTACACCTCCCCTACCCGTGGAGGGGATTCCACCTTGCTGCCCCGCTCCATCAGCCCCGGGCACCCCCATACCAGGCAGCAGCTGTGCCACCATCCCATCATCGCAATCCACAGGTGGCATCACAGACAATCTCACCTGTAAATACCTCCCCTTTTCACTGTGTGCGTGGACGGGCGGTTGCACGAGCCCCGGGTCCGGCCACCACTCGAGCCCAGGACATGATCCCGGATCCAAGCACCCCTCGAGCAGCCCCGGTCGCCGCAGCGGAGGCGACACCCGTCCGCGACACATTTATTTTCCTGTTTTTGAATGTGTAACACTGAGAGATAAGGGCGCTTTCACACTTGCGTCATTTGGCATCCGTCACAGTGCGTTGTGTGACGCATTAGATGGATGCCTTGCAAATAGTGTGATAATAAAGGCAACGTATTCCTGTGAAATAACGCGTTGCGTTAAGTTGGTTTTTTTAGCCGAGAGAGAGAGACCACAGGCAGGCACTACAGCCTCCATCATCACAGCACATGCAGGCAATACAGCCCCTATCATCACTGCACACGCAGGCACTACAGCCCCAATCATCACAGCACACGAAGGCACTACAGACCCCATCATCACAGCACACGCAGGCACTACAGCCCCCATCATCATAGCACACGCAGGCATTACAGCCCCCATCATCACAGCACACGCAGGCACTACAGCCCCCATCATCACAGCACACGCAGGCACTACAGCCCCCATCATCACAGAACACGCAGGCACTACAGCATCCATCATCACAGCACATGCAGGCACTACAGCCCCCATCCTCACCGCACACACCCCGACACTACTGCACCCATCATCACCGTTCACACCTTGACACTACTGCACCCATCATCACCACTCACACCCCGACACTACTGCACCCATCATCACCGCACACACCCTGACACTACTGCGCCCATCATCACCGCACACACCCCGACACTACTGCACCCATCATCACAGCTCACACCCCGACACTACTGCACCCATCATCACAGCTCACACCCCGACACTACTGCACCCATCATCACCGCACACACCCCGGCACTACCGCACCCATCATCACCGCTCACACCCCGACACTACCGCACCCATTATCGCAGCACATACCCCGGCACTACCGCACCCATCATTACCGCACACACCCCGGCACTACTGCACGCATCAGCACAGCTCACACCCAGACTCTACTGCACCCATTATCACAGCTCACACCCAGACACTACTGCACCCATTATCACAGCTCACACCCCGACACTACTGCACCCATCATCACCGCACACATGCAGGCACTATCGCACCAATCATCACCGCTCACACCCTGACACTACCGCACTCATCATCACCACACACCCCCCGACACTGCTGCACCCATCATCACCGCACACGCGCAGGCACTACCGCACCCATCATCACAGCTCACACCCCGACACTACCGCACCCATCATCACTGCACACGCAGGCACTAACTCACCCATCATCTCCACACACGCCGGCACTATCTCTGTGACGTCCCCGCTGACAGCACGACTCCCTTCAGTTGCTGCGTGGAGCTCACAGTGAGCGGCAGTGTTCTACTGCCGCTCCTGTCAGTTTCATGTAGCAGAGCTGGATGCATCGCGGGACCTCATGGATTACGTCGGACATGGAAAGGTATTTGGGGATTTTAATAAAGTGGTGAAAGAGGGTGTTTTTTTTGTCTTTTATTCCAAATAAAGTATTTTTTCGGGTGTATGTGTTTATTTACTTTCACTTACAGGTTAATCATTGTATAGGTATCTCGGGGAGACGCCTGCCATGATTAACCTAGGACTTAGTGGCAGTTATGGAGTGCCATTAACTCCTTATTACCCCGATTGCCATCGCACCAGGGCAATTCGGGATGAGCCGGGTAGAGTCCCGGGACTGTCGCATCTAATGGATTCAGCAATTCCATGTCGCTGCTGTCTGATATTTTTAGGCTGGGGGGCTCCCCATCCTGAGAATAACAGCCTTCAGACGTGTGGCTTTATCTTGGCTGGTATCAAAATTAGGGGGGACCGCACGCCGTTTTTTTTCAATTATTTTATTTATTGTACTGCACGATATAGACTCGCCCACTGGCGGCTGTTGATTGGTTGCAGTGAGACAGCTGTCACTCAGCATGGGGGCGTGTCTGACTGCAACCAATCATAGGCGCCAGTGGGCAAGGGAAGCAGAGAATACGAGATTGAATAATGAGCGGCCAGCATTTTCAAAAGCAGGAGAAGCTGCCAGAGCAGTGTGACAGCTGTGCAGCACCGCACCGGTGATCGATGAGTAGGATTAAGGGAGGAGAGAGACCAGGAGTGATTTTAAACGATTTAGATCGTTCTGCTGGACATGCTGAGCATGCGCAGTAGAATGTGACGGGATCCGTCAGCGGATTCCGCCGCTTAGTGCATTGCGGAGGAATCCGCCCCCGTAGACAATCATTAGACACATTGGCGGATTCTAAAGGGATCCATCAGGGTGCGATATTTTAACGACCCAAAAAACGCTACATGCAGCATTCCCTCCGCCCGACGCTGCGTCAAAATAATGACTCAGCGTCGTCCAGCGGATGCAACGCAGACACTTGTGTTACAGTGCGTCGGCAATATAAGTCAATGGAGAATAGCGCAGTGCGTTAACGGACTACACTATTCTCCATAGGGGAGGATTGCGCTGAACGCAAGTGTGAAAGCGCCCTAAGTGTACACAATAAACACAGCAGTGGTCATACCTGTGTAGAACCTGCCAGTCTGCCGCTGTCATCTGTGACTCCATAGCTACTCGCTTGGACCAAAGCAAAGATCCCAGCTGAGCTATACAAATCTCACAAATGGTGTCTCGAATGCGGGCATTAGTGGCTATTGGACTGTGACTGCAGATAAACCGCTCTATGGGCATTGTCTCTTGTTGATGTCCTGGCTGAAAGCTTCTGTGCTGCTGAAGAGCCAAGAGACCAGCAATATGGAGGAGCTGCTGAAACAGTTGGTGCAGGTCAACATTAACCAACAACAGGCCAATATCCAGCAACAACAGACCAATACTTACCTCCAGAAGGCGCTGGAGCAGCAGCACCAAATGCACCAAGAGCAGTTAAATGCAATAAAGGAGTCTTTGGTTTAGCAGCCACGAGACGCGGAGGATCGTGCACAAAGCTCTGCCAGTGCGCAGAAAGCCGTACAAAAGACATTACTTAAAATGACTGCTGCTGATGTAGTGGAAGCATAGCTGGCAATGCTTGAATGTATTGCAGAACGTGAACGCTTACCGGTGGACAAATGGGCTGAAGTAGTTGCTCCATTCCTGATCGGAGATCCGCAAAAGGCATATTATGATCTAAGTGGAGCTGATGCTATGGACTATATTAAACTAAAAGGCGAAATCCTGGCAAGGCTGGGAGTAAACACACATGTACGGGCACAGAGGGTACATCTATGGACTTTTGTGGCACATCAGCCAGCTCGTTCACAAATGCATGACATCATCCATCTGGTGAAAAAATGGCTGCAACTAGAAACTCTGACGCCAGCACAGATGGTGGAATGTGTTGTCCTAGACAAGTACCTGCGATCCTAACCGGCTAAGATCCAGAGGTGGGTCAGACAAGGTGGCCCAACCAGCGCTGACCAGTTGGTGAACATGGTCGAGCATTACAGCGCTTCTGAAAGCCTACTCCAGGGGATGCTTTCACCTTGCTGGGGTTCTAGGAAATCGCCTGAAAGTCCTGCTAAAACTACTCCTTTCTCAAAAGAATAAAATGTTGCAACTAGGGGTAGCAGGTCCCCAAAGGACTATGATAGCGGTGTGGTTTCTCAGCAAGTCAGCAGGCCCAGACTGAGGTCCCCAACTCAGAGGCAAGGGCCTATACAGTGTTGGTGATGTTGTGGGCTCGGCCACGTAGCTGTTAACTGCTCATTAACTACAGAGCCGATGGACTGTAACACTGCAAGGTGTCTGTCATTATATGTACGGTCAGTCTGTGCTGCGGAGATCCTCACGGGAAATGAACAACATGTGTGTTGCATTGAGGTCAATGGCTATAGTGTCAATGCCATCTTAGACTCTGGCAGTCAAGTAACCTTGGTACATGCTAGCTTGGTGGACCCTGGAGCAATAACAGATTCAACTGTGGGCATTAGTTGCATACATGGCGATACTAAAAACTACCCCACAGCCTGTGTAACTCTTGCCACACCTTTGGGGGCCAAAAGACATCAGGCGGTAATCGTAAAGACAATGTGGCATAGTGTAATCCTGGGGAGAGACTATCCCTTATTCTGGGACTTGTGGAACGTTAAAAATGGTGTGAACACCCTGGTTGAAGAAAAACTGGTGAATGATACCCTGGGACTAGCCTCTGAGCCACTGGAGCAAAATGATGGGGGGCACACTACAGGGGTAGCTCCAGAATCTGTAGACTCTCTGTGGCTGTGTTTGCGGGCGAGGCGGACAAGCTAGAGGATGTTATAGAGATGCCAGGTCTTGAGGTGGCCCGTGATAATTTGGGGACCGCTCAACACCAAACCCAGTGTACCCAGGGGCTCAAAATGAGTTTCCACATATGGAAGTGCAACAGGGCATGCTGTACCACATTGACAAGATGCGAGGAGTGGTGGTGGAACAGCTAGTGGTACCAAAATCTTTTCGTCAGGTGGTTTTAGACCTGGCACATAAACATCCCTTGGGGGGCCACCTGGCTGGAGAAAAGACAAAAGACCGTATTCTGCAACGTTTCTTTTGGCCGGGTCTGGTGGGAGATGTAACTGAGTACTGTCAGTCCTGTCCTATATGCCAGTTGACTGCGCCTATGACACATTTTAGAAGCCCCCTTGTACCCTTGCCAATAATAGAGGTGCCCTTTGAGAGAATAGCAATGGATATAGTCGGTCCATTAGTTAAATCTGCCAGGGGTCATCCATACATTTTGGTGGTACTGGATTACGTCACCCGTTATCCAGAGGCTGTACCGTTACGAAATGCAAAAGCAATTTCAAAGGACCTTTTAACATGTTTTCTCGCACAGGCATTCTGAAAGAGATACTTACAGATCAGGGGACCCCCTTTTTGTCTCATATACTCAAAGAACTATGAAAATTTTTAAAAATATCCCACCTGCGTACCTCAGTGTATCACCCTCAGACTGACGGTCTGGTCGAGCGCTTTATTAAAACCCTAAAGGGGATGTTGAAAAGGGTGGTGGATAAAGACGGGAGGGATTGAGATGCTCTCCTGCCATATCTCTTCTTCGCCATACGAGAGGTATCCCAATCCTCCACGGGCCTTTCACCTTTTGAATTGGTCTATAGGCGGTGTCCCAGAGGCCTGTTGGATATTGCCAAGGAGATTTGGGAGCAAGAGGTGACTCCTTACTGCAGTGTAGTTGAACATATAACACTCATGCAGGACAGAATTGCGGCAGTTATGCCAATAGTCAAAGAATGTTTGGAGCGCGCACAACATGCCCAAAGCAGGGTGTACAACCGGGCAGCTAAAACACGAGTTTTTCAACCCGGGGATCGGGTGTTAGTGTTGGTACCTACTGTAGAAGATAAATTTTATGCAAAAATGGCAGGGGTCATATGAGGAGCTGAAAAGAATAGGTGAAGTGAATTATAAGGTACACCAACCAGACAAGAGAAAACCCCAACAAATCTACCACATAAAGTTGCTTAAGTTCTGGCGGGACAGGGAGAGTTTGGTAGTGGGGACTACCCTTGATAGTGGTCCTCGAGTGGCACCAATATCTGAGGTAAGTGACCCCCAGATAGTACCGCCAGAGGTGGGTATTGCAGACACGCTATCCAAGACCCAAATACAAGAAACCAAGGAGTTCGTACAGAGAAATGCAGATATTTTTTCAGAACTACCCGGCCATGCTCACCTAATTAAACATGACATTGTCACCGACCCTCAGACATGAGTACGGTTAAAACCATATCGAATTCCTGAGGCTCAAAGACAAGCCATTGCCCAGGAAGTAAAGAAAATGCTGGTGCTCGGGTTATTGAGGAGTCCCGGAGTGAGTGGGCTAGTCCTATCCTGCTGGTGCCCAAGCCCGATGGGACTAGCCGGAATTGTAATGATTTTCGTAAGTTAAATGAGGTATCAAAATTCGATGCCTACTCCATGCCAAGAGTTGATGAACTTATAGAGAGACTAGGTTCAGCCAGATACATATCCACTATTGACTTAACAAAAGGTTATTGGCAGATTCCCCTCACTGACTCGGCCAAAGAGAAAACTGCCTTTGTTATGCCACAGGGACTGTTCCAGTATCGGGATATGCCATTTGGGTTGCATGGAGCCCAAGCCACCTTCCAAAGACTAATGGATATCATCCTAAAGCCCCGTGTCCAGTATGCAGCCGCATATTTGGACGATATCATTATCTTTAGTGATAACTGGGAAACTCATTTGCCGAAGGTACAAGCTGTCTTGCACTCTCTAAGGGCTGCCAGGTTGACTGCCAATCCCAAGAAGTGTACATTGGGGTTGGAAGAAGCTCGCTATCTGGGATACATGATTGGTAGGGGAGTTATAAAACCTCAGGCTAAAAAAAGTGGACGCCATTCAGAATTGGCCACAACCAGTCACCAAAAGACAGGTCAGAGCCTTTTTGGGGATTGTTGGTTATTACCAGCGGTTCATCAAAAATGTTGCTACCATCGCAGCCCCACTCACAGATCTTACCAAGGGGTCAAACTCTGTCTCAATAAAGTGGAATGCAGAAGCAGAGGAAGCCTTTCAACGGTTGAAAAAGGCTTTATGTGACCAACCAGTGTCGGTTACTCCAAACTTTAAATGGAAGGTGTCGTGCCCAAAAAAAAACCTGAAAAAATGTAAAGTATTAATGTTTTAATGTTTTGTTTAAATATTATTATTTGTTTTTAATTGAGCAAAGTATAAAAAGAAAATAAAAAGTTTGATATTTTCCACTGTTAAACACTAGGGGAAGCAGCTGCTGAAATCCTACAGAAATCCCACTGTAGAAAAAGCCTGGATTACAGCTGCAGTAAAAGTGGGCAGAATCTGCTCTCTTGTGTGTGATATCACCTCCCCCTCCCAATCCGGACGTTTCCAACAGATAAGAGAGAATGTAGTGTAGGGACACCGTGCAGAGCCATTTTGTTGGTGACCACAACTGTCTAAAGTGTCACCAAGGACAGCTGCATAGTGCTCCCCACATAACGCTCTGCACGCCCAAGTCCAGCAATGCTCTGCCACATGCACGCCTACCCGCAATGCTCTGCCACACGGACGCACACAGTGTGTGTGTACACTGTGTATATACTGTGTGTGTGACAGCACCCAGCATGAGGGCAGCGGAGCCAGCTTGTGTATATACTATATACCGTGTACTGTGTTATATACTATATACTGTGTGTATATACTATATACCGTGTGTACAGTGTGTATATACTGTGTGTGTGACCGAGCAGCATGAGGGAGGCGGAGCCAGCGTGTGTATATAATATATACCGTGTATTGAGTGTATATACTAAACACTGTTTGTATATACTATATACCGTGTGTACACTGTGTATTTACTGTGTGTGTGACCGAGCAGCATGACTGTGCAATGCTCTGCATTCAGAACCACCTGAAATGCTCTGCCACACGCCCGCAATGCTCTGCCACGCACGCACACACAATGCTCTGCCACATGCACACACACAATGCTCTGCCACGCACGCACACACAATACTCTGCCACGCACGCACACACAATACTTTGCCATGCACGCACACACAAAATGCTCTGCACCATGCATGCACAAAATGCTCTGCCACATGCACGCACAAAATGCTCTGCCACATGCACGCACACACAATGCTCTGCCAGGCACGCACAAAATGCTCTGCCATGCACGCTGACACAATGCTCTGCCATGCACGCTGACACAATGCACTGCCACGCACACACACACAATGCACTGCCACACGCATGCGCACACAAAATGCTCTGCCACACGCACGCACAAAATGGTCTGCCCCATGCAGGCACAAAATGCTCTGCCACATGCACGCACACACAATGCTCTGCCAGGCACACACACACAATGCTCTGCCAGGCACGCACACACAATGCTCTGCCATGCACGCTGACACAATGCTCTGCCATGCACGCTGACACAATGCACTGCCACGCACACACACACAATGCACTGCCACACGCCTGCGCACACAAAATGCTCTGCCACACGCACGCACAAAATGGTCTGCCCCATGCAGGCACAAAATGCTCTGCCACATGCACGCACACACAATGCTCTGCCAGGCACACACACACAATGCTCTGCCAGGCACGCACACACAATGCTCTGCCATGCACGCTGACACAATGCTCTGCCATGCACGCTGACACAATGCACTGCCACACGCATGCGCACACAAAATGCTCTGCCACATGCATGCGCACACAAAATGCTCTGCCACACGCACGCACACACAATGCTCTGCCAGGCACACACACAATGCTCTGCCATGCACGCACACATAATGCTCTGCCATGCACGCACACACAATGCACTGCTACATGCACACACAAAATGCTCTGCCACATGCACGTGTCGCGGGCGGAGGAGGGGACGCCGCGCTCTCCCTACTGCTCGGGTCCGGCTGCCACTGCTGCTGCGGCCTCTGCTGCTCGGTGGCTCGAGCGATGGGCCGGATCCCGGGGACTCGAGCGGCGCTCCTCGCCCGTGAGTGAAAAGGGGATTGGGTGTTTTGGGATAGTTTATTGTCCGTGACGCCACCCACGGTTGTGGTGATTTGTTAACACCACCGCTGCTCTGTATGGGGAGCCCGGGAGTGATGATATGGAGCAGCCAGTTGTTGATGTGCCCCTCCGTGGGTAGGGGTTGTGGTGCTCCCGGGGCCCAGTGATGGGATTGGAAAGGTGGACAGGCGGGTCTGGGGCCTGTGGAGGTGCAGGGGCGCAGGGGCAGCGCTGTGCCGCACGGCACGGAGGTACTCACTCAGCCAGTAAACACGACACAGTTCTCGGTAAACAAACGGCTGGTTGGACGGGTCCCTCGGACGGCTACGGTGCTGCGGCTCCCTGCAGTTAGCGATGACGGTCTCTTCCCTGCACCTATGTAAAGTCTCTTTGGTAGCGATGGGTCCCCACCGGTTACCCGCTCCCCGGCTTCAATCTGGGCCGGAGGAGCCTCTCTCTTGCCCGCAGGCGCTGGCCCTGGGAAACTGGTGCCTTGGCGGTGGCGGTGTCTCCCCTCAATGGTCGGACTGTTGCCTTCAATCGGGACTTGGTTGTTAGGAGACAGAGGTCCCCTTCACTGACGGATTTGGCAAATTATGGCGACTCCTAGCCTTGCCGGGATCCGAAAGGCCCCTGCCCTGGTGCTGACTGTTCTTCGTATACTGCTCCGGTACCGCCGGGTCACTACCCGTCCGCGGTCCTTCCAGCAACCTCCGAGCAGTCCCCCTGCAGACTATCACCGCCGTCTGCTGACCTTGCTGTCACAGTCCGGGGCACACACCCGGACCAACTTCAGGCTTTACAAACTGTTTCTTTTCACTTTACTTCAGCTTCTCTCCTAAGCTCCTCTACCACTTCACCTCCTTCTACTTTCACTTCCTAAACTCAACTGTTCTCCACTTGCTTCCTCACTCAAGCTCTGCCTGAGCTAAACTGCCTGGTTCTTCCCGCCTCCAGGGCTGTGAACTCCTCGGTGGGCGGAGCCAACCGCCTGGCCCACCCCCTGGTGTGGACATCAGCCCCTGGAGGAGGGCAACAAGGATTTTGGGTTAGCTAGGTGTACCTGCAGGGAATGTGGGGTGCATGTGGTGTTGTGACCTGTGACCCCTGGCTTGCCCAGGGCGTCACATTCCCCCTTAGCAAAACGCAGACTGTCCTCGGGCTGCCCGTCCAACACCGGTTTTATTTTCCTTTTGTTTTTTTCTGTAAAAGATAGGGAAAACGGTAACATATTTACATTTATAATTTATGGCATCATCCCACATCGGGAGGTTCAGTGCTTAAAAGTTGCAAACTTTAAAACGGTTAACGGTTACGGTCTCCGCTCTCTCCCACCCAAGTAACCTGGCCCTGATGCTGCCCCTAAAGCCCAGGCAGCACCCCTTGACCCTAGTCCAGCACAAGTTACCCGAGCGGGATCTGTCCTTCCCCTCCAGAGGGTAGCCACCGGTTCCTGTGGTGGCTGGGCCCCAGCCTGCTCTGCTGTGGGCCCTCCCTCCAACCTGCCTCTCCGGAGGCGGTAATTGCGGAAACGGTACCAGTAACTCAATTTATTTACAAGCCACTTAACGTTTGTGGTTGCCCTGCAAGTTCACGGGCTTGTCCATGAGCAGTTCCTCATGCAAACTTTCAAACGGTCCCCACGGGGACAACGGTGCCGGCAACGGCCGGTTTCCAAATCACAGTTTGCAGACAATCAGGTTACTGTTCGGTTATCAATTTCTCATTTTTCGTCAAACTTTCAAACAAACACACTTAAAACACACCTGTTTTCTTTCCCCTCCCCCTTTTAAAGAACGGTTTCCCTGTACCTAAGTGGGGGCCTACCTAGGTTGGGACGGGTGGACCTCCGGGGTCCGGTGTCAGTGAGGCTAGGCAGTGGGGCAGAGGGAACAATCGGTTCCTCCTCCCGGCTATCGTGTGGGGCAGGCGGAGGCATAGGGGAGCTGGGCACAGGTTCATCCCTGGGCACTGGCACTAGTTCTGGCTCACGGTTGACCGCTTCCACCACTTCTTCATCCACAGGTTGTGGGAACAGTATCACTGGAAGAATCACCGCGCCGTTCTGTGTAGGCCAGTCTGCTGGGAAGTCACCCATCACAGTGTGGATCACCTCTTTTGCCTTCTCTGCTGGTGGAGGAGCTGGTACTTCAGCCATCGCCCTCAATGCTGGTGGGCACCTTTTCAGATGGTCCCGGGAAACCGTGGCCAAGGTGCCCCCTTGGTCACGACTGATCTGGTAGGCCTTTCCATCTTCCCATCCTGTGGGTTGGATGACGTATGGGATTTGTTCCCATTGATCATCCAGCTTCTGGGTTTTTTTCTTCCGCTTTAACACCACATCTCCAGGCTGGAAAGGGCCCGCAGACGCTTTCTGATTGAAGCGCTGCTCCTGTTGTTCTCGACTCCGACTTAGGTTCTTCTCCACATACTCCTGAATCTGTCGGTACTGCACCCTCCGCCGGGTGTCCCATTCAGCCGTTGAGGGGAGTGTCTCTGGGGCTTCCAGTCCCATTTCCAGGTCCACCGGCAGTCGGCCAGGCCGAGCCCTCATCAGATACGCTGGGGTGCACTTCGTTGAGCTAGACGGGATATTGTTGTACATATCGACCAAGTCAGGCAGGTTCCGCTCCTCCAACGGCAACGTTTTGAGGAGGCCAAGGACCAGATGGTTCATCTTCTCACACATACCGTTGTTCTGGGCATGGTAAGGTGTGGTCCGGATCTTCTTGCAGCCGTACAGCTGACAGAACTCCTGGAACAGCTCCGCCTCAAAGGCTGGACCTTGGTCGGTAAGCACCTTCTCAGGGTATCCATGGGGTCGACAGAAGTAAGCTTGGAACGCTCTAGCGGCGGTACGGCCGGTTAAGTCCTTGACCGGGACAACCACCAGGAACCGAGAGTAATGATCTACTATGGTCAGAGCGTAAGTGTACCCACTTCGGCTGGGGGTGAGCTTTACATGGTCCAAGGCGACCAGCTCCAGCGGTTGGTGTGTAACGATCGGGCGTAGGGGAGCCTTCTGGCTGGCTTCATCCTTCCTCCTCAACGTACAAGGACCGCACTCTCGACACCAGGCCTCTACCGACTCCCGCATCCCACTCCAATAGAACCGCTCCATCAACAGCATCTCCAGCTTCTTCCACCCGAAGTGGCCGGCACCATCATGGTACGCCTTGCCCTGCAGAACAGTGGGTACATCAGCTAGGGGAATAACCAACTGGTGGATTTTCTCATGGGTCTTCGGGTTGATCAGCTCACGGTACAACCTCCCCTGATGTAGACACAGCCGGGTCCGTTCCTTCCACAAGCGTTGGGCTTCAGCTGGGGCGGCAGGGTCCATCCCAGCAGCGCCTTGCAGCGGGCGCCTGATTTTGAGCTTCCTGCCACTCCTGACTGTGCAGCGGATCCAGGTTCACCCGTTGTTGGTGGACATGTACCTTCTCAGTTGGTGGCCGGTGGCATGCAGGCAACTCGATCTCCTCGAGGTCATCATCCTCGCACCCACCTTCTGACAAGTTGGGCATCCGAGAGAGGGCATCAGCATTAATGTTGACACGACCGGCCCTGTATTTGATGGTGAAGTCATAGTTGGCTAGTCTGGCCACCCACCGCTGCTCCAACGCGCCCAGCTTGGCCGTGTCCAGGTGAGTCAACGGATTGTTATCCGTGAAGGCGGTGAACTTGGCTGCGGCCAAGTAGTGGCGGAACCGCTCGGTGATAGCCCACACCAGTGCCAGGAGCTCGAGCTTGAAGGAGCTGTAGTTCTCAGGGTTCCTTTCAGTCGGCCGGAGTTTTCGACTAGCATATGCAATCACCTTCTCCTTTCCTTCCTGGACCTGGGACAGGACTGCCCCCCAAACCCACATTGCTGGCGTCTGTGTAGAGGATGAATGGGCAGCCGTAGTCAGGGTACGCTAGGACCTCTTCTCCAGTCAAGGCCGCTTTCAGCTGACGGAAGGATTCCTCATGCCTGTCCTCCCACACCAGTGGGGCTCCGATGGGTCTACCACCTTTGGTCTGTCCCACAAGGAGGTCTTGCATGGGAGCAACCATCTTCGTGTACCCCTTGATGAAGCGCCGGTAGTATCCCACCAGACCCAAAAACTGCCTTACTTCCCTCACGGTGGTTGGTCTTGGCCAGTCCCGGATGGCAGTGATCTTCTCAGGGTCGGGGGCGACACCTTCCGCACTCACCACATGCCCCAGGTATTGCATTCTGGGTTTCAGCAGGTGGCACTTGGAGGGCTTCAACTTCATCCCGTATTTGGCAAGGGACGCGAACACCTCGGCTAGGTGCTCCAGATGGGCTTCATACGTCTGAGAGTACACAATCACATCATCCAGGTATAACAGGACGGTCTCGAAGTTCAGATGTCCCAGACAGCACTCCATCAGCCGTTGGAAGGTTCCAGGGGCATTGCACAGCCCAAACGGCATACTATTGAATTCACAGAGCCCCATTGGGGTGGTGAAAGCGGTTTTCTCCCGGTCTTCCGGGGCCACTGCCACTTGCCAGTACCCACTGGTGAGGTCAAGGGTAGAGAAGTAATTTGCGGTTCTCAGTGCGGCCAAAGACTCTTCAATACGGGGCAGTGGGTAGGCATCTTTATGTGTTATCTGATTAATCTTCCGGTAGTCCACACACATCCGCATGGTACCATCCTTCTTCTTGACCAGTACCAACGGAGCGGCCCAGGGACTACAGCTGTCCCGAATAACCCCTGCCTCCTTCATATTCCTCAACATATCTTTGGCACACTGGTAATGCGCAGGGGGAATAGGCCTGAACCTCTCTTTGATAGGGGGGTGTTCACCGGTGGAGATGTGGTGTTGGACCCCTTTGATCTGCCCAAAGTCTAGTGGATGTTTGCTGAAAACCTGTTCATACTCCCGCACCACCCTGTATACCCCTGCTTTGTGATGTGTAGGGGTATCATCAGTGCCCACGTGTAGCTGTTGGTGCCACTCATTTACCTCCCCATGAGGCGGGGGAGTGCTGGTAGTAGGTGGGGAGACTGAGGGAATGGCCTCGTGGATGGTGTGGGGATCCAGGGTGAGCAGCTTGGCAATGGTGGCATACCGGGGAAGCCTGACTTCTTCCTCCCCACAGTTCAGCACCCTCACGGGCACTCTCCCCTTCTTTACGTCTACCACCCCTCGGGCGTCCATTCCAGTGGGCCAGTGCTCGGAGGGTATGGGCTCCATCATGGCAGGGTAGTCACGCCCCTGAGGCCCTACACCAAATCATCATCTCACTCCTAGGGGGCACAATCAACGGAGCAACATCCATCACTCTCACTCCACCAATCTCTCCTCCTGTTGAGTTTACATGCTGGCGGTACATCAAGGCTCGGATCTCACGCTGCACAGCTCTCTGTCGGCTCCCCGCCGCCGTGGCGGCCAGCTGTTGCAGTAGCGCCAACACATCACCCATACAGTGCTCCATCACATTGGTTCCTAGCACTATCTTCGGGTTATGATCACTGGGTTCATTCATGATCACAATCATACCCTGGTGTTGCAGTTCAGCTTGCCCCACTGTCATAGCCACCTGTTTATACCCCACTTGGGTCAATGGGAGTCCATTAGCAGCAATTAGCGTTATACTAGTATCTGGGGGTGCCAGCTCGTCTATCCCCCAATACCGCTGGTACAATGTGTATGGTATGGTGGTTACCTGTGATCCAGTGTCCAAGAGAGCCATCACCGGTATGCCGTCCACAGCCACGGGGATGATGGGCCGGGCCCCGATATACCGGTCCCGCCAGTCTGGGGGGCCACGGGGTTCTACTCCTGAGGACTGGCCCGGGGCCCCAGGGGTTGCTCGTTTAATGGGCACTGTCGGAAGTAATGCCCAGGCTTACGGCACTTGTAGCAGGTTGGAGGTCTGCTCCGCGGGTTGTTAGCACATCTCCGCTGCATCCAGGGGACATCCTCAGGGATGTCGGCAAGCTGTATCTGTGCTGGAGGCTGAGATCTGGTCAAAGGTTGGAGTGCAGCAAGAATCTTGGCGAGGTCTCCGTCCATGCGACGGACCTGGGCTGCCAGTTCCTCCATCGTGCTGCTTGGGGCTGTAGGTATTGGAGAGGTTGGTAGGGCAGGGGCCACCACAACGGGGGCCATCTCAATGGGCCACGGGGCTGGCTCCAAGATTTCTGAAGCTGGGGGCTGCAGTGCCTTAATGGCCCGTTCCTTCAACACGGCAAAGTCCACATCAGGGTGTTCTAGGGCCCAGAGCCGGAGTTGTTTGCGATCCTCAGGGGATCTCATCCCCTGCACAAATTGCTCTACTAACATCTTGTTGCTGTCCGCCTCATTGATAGGCTTCACCCGCTTTAGCGTGCGGAGGGCGGTTTGCAGACGTAAAGCATAGTCCCGAATGCTATCCACAGCCCGTTGCCGGCACTGGTAAAACTGCATCCTCAGCTCAGCTTCAGTCCGGGTCTCAAAGGCAGTCTGTAGCTTCTCAAAGATGGTGGCTACAGAGAGCCGGTCCCCCTCGGCCCAGGTCTCCGCTTCCTGCTCAGCCGCACCGGTTAACTGGCCCAGCACTACCGCTGCACGTTGCTTATCGGTCAGGGGGTACAGTTCTAGCAACAGGTTCAGCTTTTTCCGGAAGACCTGTAAAGCATCAGGTTTCCCGTCATACTGCGGTAGCCAGGTAGCTCCGGGCGCATAGGGCAAGGAGAACGGCATCACCTGAGCGAGCGCGGGGGCCGCGGCACCTCCCGCCAGCGCGGCCGGGACCTGGGCAGGCCCATTCCCATCCACGGGTGCCACTGCGGCTGCGACCACCGCTCCTCCAGAGGCTCCGTCGGGCGCAGACATCTTGTTTCCGTCCCCCTTAGCCTCTTTCCGGCCCCTCCTCTATCGGGGTGGGGTTTTGGCCTCTGCTACTCGAGAAGACGCTCGAGCGGGAACTTTTCGCGCCAAAGATGGCAACTTCCGAAATTTTCCGGCCGGACATTTCCGGCGGTCACAAGGCGCACCTCTACCCAACGGCAGAGCGGTAAGATCCTGTTCGTGACGCCAAGTTGTCGCGGGCGGAGGAGGGGACGCCGCGCTCTCCCTACTGCTCGGGTTCGGCTGCCGCTGCTGCTGCGGCCTCTGCTGCTCGGTGGCTCGAGCGATGGGCCGGATCCCAGGGACTCGAGCGGCGCTCCTCGCCCGTGAGCGGAAAGGGGATTGGGTGTTTTGGGATAGTTTATTGTCCGTGACACCACCCACGGTTGTGGTGATTTGTTAACACCACCGCTGCTCTGTATGGGGAGCCCGGGAGTGATGATATGGAGCAGCCAGTTGTTGATGTGCCCCTCCGTGGGTAGGGGTTGTGGTGCTCCCGGGGCCCAGTGATGGGATTGGAATGGTGGACAGGCGGGTCGGGGCCTGTGGAGGTTCAGGGGCAGCGCTGTGCCACACGGCACGGAGGTACTCACTCAGCCAGTAAACACGACTGTCAGGTTTCCAGGTTTTCCAGTTCTCTTTTGAATGAGCTTGCCCTCAGTTAACATGGAGTTTAAGGTTCTGTTGCCCTACTTCCTGTCCAGCTGCTTAAAAGGCCGCCTCTCAGCCCAGTCCAGTGCCTGAGTATACTGCTTGCTGTGTGCTCCTGCTTTGCTGTTTCTACTTCCTGATTGCCTTGGATTCTCCTGAAACTCTACCGACCGACTCTGGACCATACCCGGTTTTCTTCAAGCTGTGCCCGGACTCCGTCTGCCGTCTTTGATCAGCACTCTGCCCGGTTCGTAACCACTCTGGACAATCATCCCGTACGGACACTCCTGGACTATACCACTTGCCCCTTGTGTACCGGCTGCCGCACATTTAGGCCTTCCAGGGTTGATTGCCGGACAGTCCCTGTACAGGGGTTCGCTCTGGTGGTCTCCCTGGGGGAGTCCGGTGCGTGGCCCCGGGAATCCCCTTCGCTCCGTTTTGTGTGTTGTTTTACTGTGTTTATTCCCGTTGTGTATCTACCGTGGTGACATATTATATAACATCTTGTACCAAGAACTCGTCTCTGTTGTCATTGCCCTAACGCAATCGAAATCCTCAGAACATACAGTAGTATTACATTATACTCAGGCCATAAGAGGATTTCGCTGGGGCAATGACTGAGACACGAGTAGATCAGCTCTTTTCCATGATCAACTCCTTGCAGCAGGAGATGGAGGCGGTGCAAACTAAACTCAGAGATGTGGAGGCACAGCTGGGCCATGATCACCAGGTACTGGGTCCGGCTATTCAGGATTTGCAAGTCAGAGTGGAGGCTCAGGAAGCCGTCCCCACTACGTCCGTATCAGCTGCCGGTATGCCTAGGTTACCCCCATTCCGTTTCAATGGTGATCGTAGTCAGTTTCGTGGATTTGTGAACCAATGTATACTGTTTTTTGATGTACATGCTGATTATTACCGTTCTGACCGGTCCAAAGTGTTATGTATAATCATGTTATTAACCTCACGAGCACTGGCTTGGGCTAATCCTATGATAGAGAATCGGGACATCCGTTTAAATCACCTGGATGACTTTCTGAACGCAATGGCGCAAATGTTTGATGATCCGAATCGCCGTGCTACCGCTGAATCGGCTCTCCTTTCCTTACGTCAGGGAAAGCGTTCTGTCGTTGAATACGCCACTGAGTTCAAGAGGTTAGTGGTAGACACCGACTGGGGAAACAATGCATTATTGTCTGTATTCAGAAAAGGTTTGTCCAGTACCATCAAGGACGAGTTAGCTCGTTCCGAATCTCCAGGGGATTTTGAACTGTTTCTCCAGCACTGTGTGCGTATTGATACCCGCTTGACGGAGCGTAGACAGGAAAAATGGGCAGCTGTAAACCGTGTAAACAACTTTGCGTTTCCTTCTAGAGAACCCGCTCTCAGGACACCACGGGAGGCCGAGGACGTTCCTATGCAAGTGGACTCTCTGCAAAAGCGAGAGACCAACGAACGTCGCGAACACCGGCTCCGTGAGCGTTTGTGTTTCTATTGCGGTCAATCGGATCATTTCTTGATCGACTGCCCGAAACGTCCGAATCGCCCAAATAAGGTATTGGCAGCCATGGCAGAGTGTGACAACACGGACGCAGAGTCCGATATCTCTGAGGCAAGTGGGCACTTGGATGCGGTATTTCCCTTGACTGTAATGTCAACCTCACCGAAGGACTCAGAAGGGAAATATACCCATTGCTCGCTCCCCATTCAGATCCGGTGGGAGGGGCATCTAATACCTACCTCTGCAATGATAGATTCTGGGGCAGGGGGAAATTTCATGGACTCCTCTTTTGCCAGGAAACACGGTATCCGGACTCAGCAAAGATCCTCACCGGTTACCATGGAGACGGTAGACGGATCTCCGTTAAGCTCTGGACCAGTGGATCAGGAAACAGTACCGCTAGAATGCGTGATGAAGCCAGGTCAGCAGGAGACCCTTGTTTTCATGATAATTTCTTCTCCTCATTTTCCGATTATTTTAGGTATTCCGTGGCTACGGTCTACGAATCCGGTCATCGATTGGGAAACTAAGGAAATAACCTTCCCACCGCAGAGTGGTCCGACCATTAGTCCAACTGTTCCGGTTCCAGTAACACCGAATGCGGAGGGCACTGTACAGGTACCTGTTCTACCCCCGGTTTATGATGACTTTGCTGACATATGCGACAAAAGAAAAGCCGATCGGCTTCCCCCGCATAGACCGTATGATTGCCCCATAGACTTACTTCCAGGGGCGGAGATTCCGTTTGGCCATGTCTACCCGTTGGCGGCACCTGAGCTAGAAGCACTAAAAGAATACATTGATGAGAGCCTAGCCAAGGGATTTATTCGCCCGTCTACCTCACCAGCAGGGGCACCCATCTTTTTCGTGAAAAAGAAAGAGGGGACTCTGAGACCCTGTATTGACTACCGGGAACTGAATAAAATAACCATCCGGAACCGGTATCCGTTACCGTTGATTCCTGAGCTATTGGAGAGGGTCCAACAGGCAAAAATATTCACCAAATTGGATCTCCGTGGGGCATATAATCTACTTCGCATACGTCCCGGAGACGAGTGGAAGACCGCGTTCCGATGTCGGTATGGACATTTTGAGTACCTAGTGATGCCTTTTGGACTTTGTAACGCTCCCGCGGCTTTCCAACATCTAGTTAACGATATTTTTAGGGATATCATGGACCAATTCATGGTGATTTATCTGGACGATATCCTAATCTTTTCTGATTCCTTACAGGAACACCAGGAGCACATCAAGACCGTACTTACCCGGCTGAGGGAAAATCACCTGTACATTAAACTGGAGAAATGCGAATTCCATTGCTCACAGATACAATTCTTAGGGTATGTCATCTCTCCTCAGGGACTGAACATGGAGTCTGGCAAGATACAAGCAATTCTGGACTGGCCGGAACCGGGTAACGTCAAAGAGGTACAACGCTTTGTCGGTTTTGCCAACTTTTACCGACGTTTTATCCGTAATTTTTCAGAGATCGTTCGTCCCATCACTCTGTTAACCAAGAAAGGACAGAAGTTTGTGTGGTCCGCCCAGGCCCAGGAAGCCTTCCATCGTCTCAAGGTTTGTTTTACCTCAGCGCCTATATTGGTACATCCGAATCCCGCACTTCCCTTTATCGTGGAAGTCGACGCTTCCGACTACGCATTAGGGGCCATCCTTTCTCAAAGGACTGGGGACAAGAGTCTCTTACATCCGTGTGCTTTCTTTTCCCGCCGGTTGTCCCCTGCAGAAAGGAACTATGACATTGCGGACAAGGAATTGTTAGCGATTATTTCCGCTTTCAAGGAATGGAGACACCACTTACAGGGAGCCGCGCAGCAAGTGATAGTACTCACAGATCATCGTAATCTGGAATTTCTTAAGTCTGCCAGGTGCCTGTCTCCACGGCAAGCCCGTTGGAGCCTATTTCTTAACCAATTCAATTTTGTCGTTACATACCGTCCAGGTTCACGTAATGGGAAAGCCGATGCCTTGTCCCGAATCCACGCCGTGGACTCCGTGCCTGGAACCCCGTCTCAGACCGTGTTATCGGATGCCAATTTCGTTGGAGTAATCCAGGACCAGGACTTGTGGAAGGACATCAAGCTGGCCTATGATGGTGACGTATTTCTTGCTGCCCCCCCGAATGATGTAACTCTTGTTCTTCGGAATGGTGTGTGGTTGAGAGAGCGACGCATTTATGTCCCGGAGGCCGTAAGACTTCGGGTTCTCAAGTTGGTCCATGACTCCGTGTTGGCTGGTCATAGGGGGGTACAGAAGACGCAGGAATTTCTGAGCCGTTTTTTCTGGTGGCCTACCTGTCTAAAGGATGTAAAGGACTATGTCCACTCATGCATGGTTTGTGCCCGGTGCAAGGTCCCTCGTGTGGCTCCTACGGGACTCCTCCAACCGTTACCCGTGCCATCTCGCCCTTGGGGGTCTATCTCCATGGATTTTATTGTGGAGTTGCCAGTCTCAGGCGGGCACAATACCATCTTAGTGGTGGTGGATCGATTGACTAAAGCTGCTCACTTCATTCCGTGTACCGGTCTTCCCTCAGCCGCAGAGACAGTGGATTTGGTTATCCAGAACGTATTCCGATTGCATGGGGTACCAGACGAGATCATCTCTGACCGGGGCGTGCAGTTCACGTCTAGGTTCTGGAAGGGCTTTTGTACGGCACTCCAGATTGATGTCTGTTTGTCTTCTGCATACCATCCTCAGACAAATGGGCAAACCGAACGGACGAATCAAACCCTGGAACAATACCTTCGATGTTATGTCAGCCATCTCCAAGACGATTGGTTGAAGATGCTTCCGTTGGCGGAGTTCTCCTATAACAACACTCAGAGCAGCTCCACTAAGGTAACGCCCTTTTTTGCTAACTTGGGTTATCATCCGAATGTTTTGCCTATGTCACCGGTTGCGGTTTCGGTGCCGGCGGTGGAGGACAGATTGACAGAGCTTCGACAGAATCTGGAGGTTCTAAAGGACACTGTGGCTACGGCCCAGGAGCGTTACAAGAGGTCGGCAGACACTCACCGGAAACCGGCACCCATGTACAAGGTAGGGGACTCTGTATGGTTATCCACCAAAAACCTGAGATTGGGTGTTCCTTCGCAGAAGCTGGGACAAAAATTCATCGGTCCGTTTAAGATCACCGGGATCGTGAGCCCTGTGGCCTGTCGGCTACGGTTGCCGCACCATCTAAAGGTACACCCGGTCTTTCATGTGTCTCTCCTCAAACCTGTCTCCCCTAATACGTTTCGTGGTCGTGTTGTGCCTCCTCCTCCGCCTGTGATGGTCGACGGCGAGGAGCAGTTCGTGGTTGAGGACATTATTGACTCCCGGCTCCATCGTCGTCGGCTTCAATATCTGGTACGTTGGCAGGGGTACGCCCCCGAGGACGATTCCTGGGAACCGGTGGGTAACATTCGGGCACCCCGGAAGATCGCTCAGTTTCATCGACGGTTCCCGGACAAGCCGGGCCCTGATCCGTCCTGAGGCCGTCTCTGGGGGGGGGGGGAGTAATGTCAGGTTTCCAGGTTTTCCAGTTCTCTTTTGAATGAGCTTGCCCTCAGTTAACATGGAGTTTAAGGTTCTGTTGCCCTACTTCCTGTCCAGCTGCTTAAAAGGCCGCCTCTCAGCCCAGTCCAGTGCCTGAGTATACTGCTTGCTGTGTGCTCCTGCTTTGCTGTTTCTACTTCCTGATTGCCTTGGATTCTCCTGAAACTCTACCGACCGACTCTGGACCATACCCGGTTTTCTTCAAGCTGTGCCCGGACTCCGTCTGCCGTCTTTGATCAGCACTCTGCCCGGTTCGTAACCACTCTGGACAATCATCCCGTACGGACACTCCTGGACTATACCACTTGCCCCTTGTGTACCGGCTGCCGCACATTTAGGCCTTCCGGGGTTGATTGCCGGACAGTCCCTGTACAGGGGTTCGCTCTGGTGGTCTCCCTGGGGGAGTCCGGTGCGTGGCCCCGGGAATCCCCTTCGCTCCGTTTTGTGTGTTGTTTTACTGTGTTTATTCCTGTTGTGTATCTACCGTGGTGACATATTATATAACATCTTGTACCAAGAACTCGTCTCTGTTGTCATTGCCCTAACGCAATCGAAATCCTCAGAACATACAGTAGTATTACAACGACAGTTCTCGGTAAACAAATGGCTGGTTGGACGGGTCCCTCGGACGACTACGGTGCTGCGGCTCCCTGCAGTTAGCGATGACTGTCTCTTCCCTGCACCTATGTAAAGTCTCTTTGGTAGCGATGGGTCCCCACCGGTTACCCGCTCCCCGGCTTCAATCTGGGCCGGAGGAGCCTCTCTCTTGCCCGCAGGCGCTGGCCCTGGGAAACTGGTGCCTTGGCGGTGGCGGTGTCTCCCCTCAATGGTCGGACTGTTGCCTTCAATCGGGACTTGGTTGTTAGGAGACAGAGGTCCCCTTCACTGACGGATTTGGCAAATTATGGCGACTCCTAGCCTTGCCGTGATCCGAAAGGCCCCTGCCCTGGTGCTGACTGTTCTTCGTATACTGCTCCGGTACCGCCGGGTCACTACCCGTCCGCGGTCCTTCCAGCAACCTCCGAGCAGTCCCCCTGCAGACTATCACCGCCGTCTGCTGACCTTGCTGTCACAGTCCGGGGCACACACCCGGACCAACTTCAGGCTTTACAAACTGTTTCTTTTCACTTTACTTCAGCTTCTCTCCTAAGCTCCTCTACCACTTCACCTCCTACTTTCACTTCCTAAACTCAACTGTTCTCCACTTGCTTCCTCACTCAAGCTCTGCCTGAGCTAAACTGCCTGGTTCTTCCCGCCTCCAGGGCTGTGAACTCCTCGGTGGGCGGAGCCAACTGCCTGGCCCACCCCCTGGTGTGGACATCAGCCCCTGGAGGAGGGCAACAAGGATTTTGGGTTAGCTAGGTGTACCTGCAGGGAATGTGGGGTGCATGTGGTGTTGTGACCTGTGACCCCTGGCTTGCCCAGGGCGTCACACACGCACATAATGCTCTGCCACATGCACGCACACACAATGCTCTGCCAGGCACGCACACACAATGCTCTGCCAGGCACGCACACACAATGCTCTGCCAGGCACGCACACACAATGCTCTGCCATGCACACTGACACAATGCACTGCCACGCACGCACACACAATGCACTGCCACTCGCATGTGCACACAAAATGCTCTGCCACACGTAGGCACAAAATGCTCTGCCACACGTAGGCACAAAATGCTCTGCCCCATCCACGCACAAAATGCTCTGCCACATGCACGCACACACAATGCTCTGCCAGGCATGCACAAAATGCTCTGCCACATGCACACACACAATGCTCTGCCATGCATGCTGACACAATGCTCTGCCACGCACGTGTCGCGGGCGGAGGAGGGGACGCCGCGCTCTCCCTACTGCTCGGGTCCGGCTGCTGCTGCTCGGTGGCTCGAGCGATGGGCCGGATCCCGGGGACTCGAGCGGCGCTCCTCGCCCGTGAGTGAAAGGGGATTGGGTTTTGGGATAGTCTATTGTCCGTGACGCCACCCACGGTTGTGGTGATTTGTTGACACCACCGCTGCTCTGTATGGGGATCCCGGGAAGGATGGTATGGAGCAGCCAGTTGTTGTGTTGCCCCTCCGTGGGTAGGGGTTGGTGATCCCGGGGCCCAGTGATGAGGTGGGTGAAGCAGGGCTTGGTGGGTGCAGGGATGCGGGGGCAGCGCTGTGCCTTGCGGCACTGTGGTACTCACTCAGCCTGAGACGATGACACAGTTTTCGGTAAAACACACGGCTGGAAAGACTGTTCCCACGGACGGCTGCACTTGCTTTCCCCAGTAGGTGACGGTGACGGTCCCTCTGTCCTGCACCTATGATGATAATGGTTGCGATGGGTTCCCACCGGTAACCCGCTCCCCGGCTTGGATATGGGCCGGAGGAGCCCTACTTTGCCCGCAGGCGCTGGCCCTGAGAAACTGGTGCCCTGGCGGTGGCGGTATCTCTCCGTTACGGTTGGACTGTTGCCTTGAATCGGGACTTGGTTGTTAGGAGACAGACGTCCCCTTCACTGACGGATTTGGCAAATTATGGCGACTCCTAGCCTTGCCGGGATCCGAAAGGCCCCTGCCCTGGTGCTGACTGTTCTTCGTATACTGCTCCAGACCGCCGGGCCACCACCCGTCCGCGGTCCTTCCAGCAACCTCCGAGCAGTCCCCCTGCAGACTATCACCGTCGTCTGCTGACCTTGCTGTCACTGTCCGGGGCACACACCCGGACCAACTTCAGGCTTTACTACTCTCACTTTTCACTTTACTTCAGCTTTTCTCTTTAGCTCCACTACCACTTCACTTCCTTCTACTTTCACTTCCTTTTCTTAACTGCCTGTTTCTTCCCGCCTCCAGGGCTGTGAACTCCTCGGTGGGTGGAGCCAACCACCTGGCCCACCCCCTGGTGTGAACATCAGCCCCTAGAGGAAAGCAACAAGGATTTTGGGTTAGCCTTGGTGTTCCTAACTCGGGTGTAGGGTGTGGTGGTGCTGTGACCTGTGACCCCTGGCTTGCCCAGGGCGTCACATTCCCCCTTAGCAAAATGCAGACTGTCCGCGGGCTGCCCGTCCAACACCGGTTTTATTTTCTGAAAAATATATAAAAAGGGTAAAACGGTAATATAACAATTCATGACATCATCCCACATCGGGAGGCACATTTCTTAAACGTTGCTAACGGTTTACGGTTACGGTCTCCGCTCTCTCCCACTCAAGCAACCTGGCCCTGATGCTGCCCCTAAAGCCCAGGAAGCACCCCTTTACCCCAGTCCTGCACCAAGTCACCCGAGCGGGATCTGTCCTTCCCCCTCCAGAGGGTAGCCACCGGTTCCTGTGGTGGCTGGGCCCCAGCCTGCTCTGCTGTGGGCCCTCCCTCCAACCTGCCTCTCCGGAGGCGGTAATTGCGGAAATGGTAACGGTAGAACAACTTATTTACATGCCACTAACGTCTGTGGTTGCCCTGCAAGTCCATGGAAAGTTCTCCATGCAAAACTTTTTAAACGGTCCCCACGGGGACAACGGTGCCGGCAACTGCCGGTTTTCTCACAATCACGGTGAATTAGGTGAAGCTTTGGTAATTAATTTCTCATTTTTAAACTTTCAAACAAAACTCAGACAATCTCCTTTCCCCCCCCCCCCCCCTTTTTTAAAGGACGGTCTCCCTGTACCTAAGTGGGGGTCTAACTAGGTTGGGACAGGTGGACCTCCGGGGTCCGGTGTCAGTGGGGCTAGGCAGTGGGGCAGAGGGAACAATCGGTTCCTCCTCCCGGCTATCGTGCAGGACAGGCGGAGGCATAGGGGAACTGGACACAGGTTCATCCCTGGGCACTGGCACTGGTTCTGGCTCACGGTTGACCACTTCCACCACTTCTTCATCCACAGGTTGTGGGAACGGTATCACTGGAAGAATCACCGTGCCGTTCTGTGTAGGCCAGTCTGCTGGGAAGTCACCCATCACAGTGTGGATCACTTCTTTTGCCTTCTCTGCTGGTGGAGGGGCTGGTACTTCTGCCATCGCCCTTAATGCTGGTGGGCACCTTTTCAGATGGTCCCGGGAAACTGTGGCCAAAGTGCCTCCCTGGTCACGACTGATTTGGTAGGCCTTCCCATCTTCCCATCCTGTGGGCTGTATGACGTACGGGTTCTGTTCCCATTGATCATCCAGCTTGTGGGTTCTCCTCTTCCGCTTCAGTACGACATCTCCTGGCTGAAAAGGCCCAGCAGACGCCTTTTGATTAAAGCGCTGCTCCTGCAGTTCCCGACTCCGACTTAAGTTCTTCTCGACATATTCTTGAATCTGCCAGTATTGTGCTCTCCGCCGAGTTTCCCATTCAGCTGTCGAAGGGAGTGCTTCTGGGGCCTCCAATCCCATTTCCAGGCGGCCGGGGCGAGCCCTCAACAGATATGCTGGGGTGCACTTTGTGGAGCTGGACGGGATATGGTTGTACATATCGACCAAGTCGGGTAGCTTTTCCGGCCACAGGTTCCGCTCTTCCAGCTGTAACGTCTTGAGGAGTCCCAGGACCAAGTGGTTCATCTTCTCACACATGCCGTTGGTCTGGGCATGGTAAGGGGTGGTCCGGATCTTCTTACAGCCGTACAACTGGCAGAACTCATGGAACACCTCCGCTTCAAAAGCCGGGCCTTGGTCAGTAAGCACCTTTTCTGGATATCCATGTGGTCGGCAGAAATAAGCCTGGAACGCTCGAGCGGCAGTTCGGCCAGTTAGGTCCTTGACGGGGACAACCACCATGAATCTTGAATAGTGGTCTACGATGGTCAACGCGTAGGCGTACCCACTTCGGCTGGGGGTGAGCTTGACATGGTCTAGGGCGACCAGTTCCAGCGGCTGATGTGTGATGATCGGGTGTAGGGGCGCCCTCTGGCTGGTCTCGTCCTTCCTCCTCAGCGTACAAGGACCACACTCTCGGCACCAGGCTTCTACCGACTCCCGCATCCCACTCCAGTAGAACCGCTCTCTCAACAGCATCTCCAGCTTCTTCCACCCGAAGTGTCCGGCACCATCATGGTATGCCCGCAAAACAGTAGCCACTTCAGCTTGGGGAATAACCAACTGGCAGATTTTCTCATGAGTTTTCGGGTTGATCAGCTCACGGTACAGCTTCCCTTGATGTAGATACAGCCGTTTCCGTTCCTTCCACAAGCGCTGGGCTTCAGCCGGGGCGGCAGGGTGCATCCCAACAGCACCTTGTTCCACCAGGGTCTTGACGAGGCGGACAGCCGGTGCCTGGTTTTGAGCTTCCTGACACTCTTGACTGGCCGTGGGTCCAGGTCCACCCGTTGTTGATGTACCTGTACCTTCTCAGTTGGTGGCTGGTGAAATGCAGGCAACTCGATCTCCTCGAGGTCGTCATCCTCGCACCCTTCTTCTGACAAATGGGGCATTAATTAATTAGAGTGCATCAGCATTAATGTTGACACGACCAGCTCGGTACTTGATGGTGAAGGCATAGTTGGCTAGCCGGGCCACCCACCGCTGCTCTAACGTGCCCAACTTGGCCGTGTCCAGGTGAGTCAACGGATTGTTGTCCGTAAAAGCGGTGAATTTTGCGGCAGCCAAGTAGTGGCGGAACCGCTCGGTGATAGCCCATACCAATGCCAGGAGCTCGAGCTTGAAGGAGCTGTAGTTCTCGGGGTTCCTTTCAGTTGGCCTAAGCTTCCGGCTAGCATAAGCTATCACTTTCTCCTTCCCATCCTGGACCTGGGACAGGACTGCTCCCAGTCCCACATTGCTGGCGTCAGTATAAAGGATGAATGGGCAGCCATAGTCAGGATATGCTAGGACTTCTTCCCCAGTCAAGGCCGCCTTGAGCTGGCAGAAGGATTCTTCATGCTTTTCCTCCCACACCAGTGGGACCCCTAGGGGTCTGCCACCTTTGGTCTGTCCCACGAGGAGATCTTGCATGGGAGCAGCCATCTTCGTGTACCCTTTGATAAAGCGCCGGTAGTACCCCACCAGACCCAGAAACTGCCTTACTTCCCTCACTGTGGTTGGTCTCGGCCAGCCTTGGATGGCAGTGATCTTCTCAGGGTCGGGGGCGACACCTTCTGCACTTACCACGTGCCCCAGGTATTGCACCCTGGGTTTCAGCAGGTGACACTTAGAAGGCTTCAATTTCATCCCGTATTTGGCAAGGGACGCGAACACCTCGGCCAGGTGCTCCAGATGGGCTTCATACGTCTGAGAGTACACAATCACATCATCCAAATACAATAGGACGGTCTCGAAGTTTAGGTGTCCCAGACAGCACTCCATCAGCCGTTGGAAGGTTCCTGGCGTGTTGCACAGCCCGAACGGCATACTATTGAATTCACAGAGCCCCATCGGAGTGGTGAAGGCGGTTTTCTCCCGGTCCTCCGGTGCCACTGCCACTTGCCAATATCCGCTGGTGAGGTCAAGGATAGAGAAGTAATTTGCAGTTCTCAGTGCGGCCAAAGACTCTTCAATACGAGGCAGTGGGTAGGCATCTTTATGGGTTATCTGATTAATCTTCCGGTAGTCCACGCACATCCGCATGGTACCATCCTTCTTCTTGACCAGCACCAACGGAGCGGCCCAGGGACTACAGCTGTCCCGAATAACCCCTGCCTCCTTCATATTCCTCAACATATCTTTGGCACACTGGTAATGTGCAGGGGGAATAGGCCTGTACCTCTCTTTGATAGGGGGGTGTTCCCCGGTGGGGATATGGTGTTGGACCCCCTTGATCTGCCCAAAGTCTAGTGGATGTTTGCTGAAAACCTGTTCATACTCCTGCACCACCCTGTACACCCCTGCTTTGTGATGTGTAGGGGTATCATCAGTGCCCACGTGTAGCTGTTGGTGCCACTCATTTACCTCCTCTTGAGGCGGGGAAGTGCTGGTAGTAGGTGGGGAGACTGAGGGACTGGCTTCGTGAATGGTGTGGGGATCCAGGGTGAGTAGCTTGGCAATGGTGGCATACCGGGGAAGCCTGACTTCTTCCTCCCCACAGTTCAGCACCCTCACGGGCACTCTCCCCTTCTTCACATCTACCACCCCTCGGGCGGCCATTACAGTGGGCCAGTGCTCGGAGGGTATGGGCTCCATCATGGCAGGGTAGTCACACCCCTGAGGCCCTACTGCTGCCCTTCACCAAATCATCATCTCACTCCTAGGGGGCACAAGCAACGGAGCAACATCCATCACTCTCACTCCACCAATCTCTCCTCCTGTTGAGTTTACATGCTGGTGGTACATCAAGGCTCGGATCTCACGCTGCACAGCTCTCTGTTGGCTCCCCGCCGCCGTGGCGGCCAGCTGCTGCAGTAGGGCCAACACATCACCCATACAGTGCTCCATCACATTGGTTCCTAGCACTATCTTCGGGTTCTGATTACTGGGTTCATTCATGATCACAATCATACCCTGGTGTTGCAGTTCAGCTTTCCCTACTGTCATAGCCACCTGTTTATACCCCACTTGGGTCAATGGGAGTCCATTGGCAGCAATTAGCGTTATACTAGTGTCTGGGGGTGCCAGCTCGTCTATCCCCCAATACCGCTGGTACAATGTGTATGGTATGGTGGTTACCTGTGATCCAGTGTCCAAGAGAGCCATCACCGGCATGCCGTCCACAGCCACAGGAATGATGGGCCGGGCCCCGATATACCGGTCCCGCCAGTCTGGGGGGCCACGGGGTTCTACCCCTGAGGATTGGCCCGGGGCCCCAGGGGTTGCTCGTTTAACGGGCACTGTCGGAAGTAATGCCTAGGCTTACGGCACTTGAAGCAGGTTGGAGGTATGCTCCGCGGGTTGCTAGCACTTCTCCGCTGCATCCAGGGGACATCCTCAGGGCTGTCGGCAAGCTGTATCTGTGCTGAAGGCTGGGATCTGGTCGAAGGTTGGAGTGCAGCAAGAATCTTGGCGAGGTCTCCGTCCATGCGACGGACCTGTGCTGCCAGTTCCTCCATCGTGCTGCTTGGGGCTGCAGGTGTTGAAGAGGTTGGTAAGGTAGGAGCCACCACAACGGGGGCCATCTCGATGGGCCACAGGGCTGGCTCCAGGACTTCCGAAGCTGGGGGCTGTAGTGCTTTAATGGCCCGTTCCTTTAATACAGCAAAGTCCACATCAGGGTGTTCTAGGGCCCACAGCCGGAGTTGTTTGCGATCCTCAGGGGATCTCATCCCCTGCACAAATTGCTCTACTAACATCTTGTTGCTGTCCGCCTCATTTATAGGATTCACCCGCTTTAGCGTGCGGAGGGCGGTTTGTAGACGTAAAGCATAGTCCCGAATGCTATCCACAGTCCGTTGCCGGCACTGGTAAAACTGCATCCTCAGCTCAGCTTCCGTCCGGGTCTCAAAGGCAGTCTGTAGCTTCTCAAAGATGGTGGCTACAGAGAGCCGGTCCCCCTCGGCCCAGGTCTCCGCCTCCTGCTCAGCCGCACCGGTTAACTGGCCCAGCACTACCGCCGCACGTTGCTTATCGGTCAGGGGGTACAGTTCTAGCAACGGGTTAAGCTTTTTCCGGAAGACCTGTAAGGCATCAGGTTTCCCGTCATACTGCGGTAGCCAGGTAGCCCTGGGCGCATAGGGCAAGGAGAACGGCATCACCTGAGCGAGCGCGGGGGCCGCAGCACCTCCCGCTAGTGCGGCCGGGACCTGGGCAGGCCCATTCCCATCCGCGGGTGCCACTGCGGCTGCGACCACCGCTCCTCCAGCGGCTGGCGCAGACATCTTGTTTCCGTCCCCCTTAGCTTCTTTCCGGCCCCTCCTCTATTGGGGCGGGGTTTTGGCCTTCACGCCTTTGCTACTCGAGAAGACGCTCGAGCGGGAACTTTTGCGCCAAAGATGGCGACTTCTGAAATTTTTCAGCCGGATACCTCCGGCGGTCACAAGGCGCACCTCTACCCAACGGCAGAGCGGTAAGATCCTGTTCATGACGCCAAGTTGTTGCGGGCGGAGGAGGGGACGCCGCGCTCTCCCTACTGCTCGGGTCTGGCTGCCGCTGCTGCTGCGGCCTCTACTGCTGCTCGGTGGCTCGAGCGATGGGCCGGATCCCGGGGACTCGAGCGGCGCTCCTCGCCCGTGAGTGAAAGGGGATTGGGTTTTTGGATAGTCTATTGTCCGTGACGCCACCCACGGTTGTGGTGATTTGTTGACACCACCGCTGCTCTGTATGGGGATCCCGGGAAGGATGGTATGGAGCAGCCAGTTGTTGTGTTGCCCCTCCGTGGGTAGGGGTTGGTGATCCCGGGGCCCAGTGATGAGGTGGGTGATGCAGGGCTTGGTGGGCGCAGGGACGCGGGGGCAGCACTGTGCCTTGCGGCACTGTGGTACTCACTCAGCCTGAGACGATGACACAGTTCTCGGTAAAACACACGGCTGGAAAGACGGTTCCCACGGACGGCTGCACTTGCTTTCCCCAGTAGGTGACGGTCCCTCTGTCCTGCACCTATGATGATAATGGTTGCGATGGGTTCCCACCGGTAACCCGCTCCCCGGCTTGGATATGGGCCGGAGGAGCCCTACTTTGCCCGCAGGCGCTGGCCCTGAGAAACTGATGCCCTGGCGGTGGCGGTGTCTCTCCGTTACGGTTGGACTGTTGCCTTGAATCGGGACTTGGTTGTTAGGAGACAGACGTCCCCTTCACTGACGGATTTGGCAAATTATGGCGACTCCTAGCCTTGCCGGGATCCGAAAGGCCCCTGCCCTGGTGCTGACTGTTCTTCGTATACTGCTCCAGACCGCCGGGCCACCACCCGTCCGCGGTCCTTCCAGCAACCTCCGAGCAGTCCCCCTGCAGACTATCACCGTCGTCTGCTGACCTTGCTGTCACTGTCCGGGGCACACACCCGGACCAACTTCAGGCTTTACTACTCTCACTTTTCACTTTACTTCAGCTTTTCTCTTTAGATCCACTACCACTTCACTTCCTTCTACTTTCACTTCCTTTTCTTAACTGCCTGTTTCTACCCGCCTCCAGTGCTGTGAACTCCTCGGTGGGCGGAGCCAACCGCCTGGCCCACCCCCTGGTGTGAACATCAGCCCCTGGAGGAAGGCAACAAGGATTTTGGGTTAGCCTTGGTGTTCCTAACTGGGGTGTAGGGTGTGGTGGTGCTGTGACCTGTGACCCCTGTCTTGCCCAGGGCGTCACACACGCACACACAATATGCTCTGCCACACACACACACAAAATGCTCTGACCCATGACCGCACGCACAAAATGCTCTCCCACATGCACGCACACACAATGCTCTGCCACATGCACGCATACACAATGCTTTGCCAGCATACACACAAAATGCTCTGCCACACAAACACACAATGCTCTGCTAGGCATGCACAAAATCATCTGCCACATGCACGCACACACAATGCTCTGCCAGCACACACAAAATGCACTGCCATACGCACACACACAAGCACGCCCGCTGAGGCCGGGGAGGGAGGGGGGCCGTACATTACTCACACAGGCTGACAGGTGACGGGGGGTGATGGGGGGGGAGAGCGTGGGGGTGTCATTGGAGACGGTAGCATCGGCGGCGGGGGGAGGGGCGCCGGTACACTACTCCCATGGCCCAAACAGGTGACAGGGGGAAAAGTTCAGCACACAGCATGACTGCCGTGAGCTGCAGAAAGATGGCGCTGATCTCCTCCTTCTGCTGTGATCTTGACAGCCCAGGGGGCATGTCCTGGTCACAGCAGGGAGCTCTCCTGTAATAAGCCTAGGGGTCAGATTCCAACTATCAGAGTCTATGCACAGGGGCTGCCATAAAGGAGTGAGTAACTGTCGTTACACACACAGCAGCATGGCAGCCCCCAGTGCCTCCAATAAGGTTAGAATGAAATAAAAACTAAATAAGCAGTGATTTTAATTTTGTATTAAAAATACTTGATATCATAATCACTATTTTTAATACAAAAATAAAAAATCGCGACACCTTCCCTTTAAATGGTAGTTTATTATTCAAACAGATAGCTCTGGTGTTGGCCTTGGCGCAGTGTTTCACAAGAAGTGAACGGCGAGGAACACTCAGTGGGCTATCTAAGCAGAAAACTTACAGAGGCCGAAAAAAAATACAGTGTGGTTGAGCGAGAAGCCTTAAGGCCCTGTTACACACACAGATACATCTGCGGCAGATCTATGGTTGCAGTGAAATTGTGGACAATCAGTGCTAGGTTTGTGGCTGTGTACAAATGGAACAATATGTCCATGATTTCACTGCAACCACAGATCTGCCAAAGATTTATCTCTGGGTGTGACGGGGCCTTTAGGGGTACTTTACACATTGCGACATCGCTAGCATCGGCTAGCGATGCCGAGCGCGATAGTACCCGCCCCCGTCGCACATGCGATATGTGGTGATTGCTGCCGTAGCGAACATTATCGCTACGACAGCTTCACACGCACATACCTGCTCGGCGACATCACTAATCGGCCGGCCAATAGAAGCGGAGGGGCAGAGATGAGCGGGACATAACATCCCGCCCACCTTCCCCCTTCCGCATTGCCGTCGGGATGCAGGTAAGGAGATATTTGTCGCTCCTGCGGGTATACACACAGCGATGTGTGGAGCTGCAGGAACGACAAACAACATCGTACCTGCGGCCGCACCGACATTATGAAAATGAATGACACTACACAGATCACCGATTTTCGATGCTTTTGCGATCGTTTATCGGCGCATCTAGGATTTACACGTTGCAATGTCGTTACCGGCGCCGGTTGTGCGTCACTAACGACATGACCCCGACAAAATTTCGGAAGCGATGTCGCAACGTGTAAAGCCCCCCTTAGCTGTGAAGTGGGCCCTGGAAACCCTACGCTATTATTTACTAGGACGCCGATTTAGGCTAGTGACGGACAATTCATCCCAGACATGGATGTCCCAGGCAAAAGAGGGCAATGCGCGGGTGACACGCTGGTTCTTGGCGTTACAAAATTTTTAATTTTCAGTGGAGCACAGAGCAGGCAAAGCGCAAGGGAACGCAGACGCGTTGTCTAGAACGCACTGCTTGGTAAGTCATTGTGTCCGACCCCACGGGCTCGAACGGGGGGGGGGGGGTATGTGAGATGCCGAGGGGAGAAGTACTAGAGAACAGGTATATTTCCCCTCGGTTCATTTCATATGCCTCTATGTACTGATTGTGGAGCGGTCAGCCCATGCAAATAGCTGGGAAAAGCTGGGAAAGTCAGATCTGGCTCAGCAATAAGTTAGTCACTGAAGCCTGTTTATTTCAGTGTAATTTTGGGCTCGGTTTTTCCTGGAGTAATCAGTAAGAATAGCAGTGGAACTGGTTGCTCCCTTCTCCACATTCAATCCAGGTTTTGATTCCTCAATGGATCAGCTGAAATAATCAGGAGGCATTCAGTAAACTGAGACTGCTGAGGAGAGCAGTACAGGCTCATGGCTGGTGCTGAGACTCAATACCTCCGCTTGCTGTGCTGAGGAACCGACACAGTAAAGGTAACGTCACACTTAGCGACACTCCAGCGATCTGACCTGGCAGGGATCGTTGGAGCGTCGCTACATGGTCGCTGGTGAGCTGTCAAACAGGCAGAACTCCACAGCAATCAGAGATCAGCCACCAGCGACCTGTGTAACGACGCTGTGCTTGGTAACCATAGTACACATCGGGTTACTAAGCAAAGCGCTTTGCTTATAGTTACCCGATGTGTACCTTGGCTACGTGTGCAGGGAGCAGGGAGCCGGCTTCTAGAAGCTGCAGACGCTAGTATCCAAGGTAAATATCGGGTAACCAAGCAAAGCACTTTGCTTGGTTACCCGATGGACCGTTGTTCTCTCGCTGTCAAACACAGCGATGTGTGCTTCACAGCGGGAGAGCAACGACTAAAAAATGGTCCAGGACATTCAGCAACGACCGACGACCTCACAGCAGGGGCCAGGTCGTTGCTGGATGTCACACACAGCGACATTGCTAGCAAGATCGCTGTTGCATCACAAAAACCATGACTCAGCAGCGATGTCTCTAGCGTTGTCGCTTAGTGAGACGTGACGTTAAGAGAATACTGTTTTGTTTGTTACATAGGTTCATTTTGTAGTTAGCATTCTTTTGTTAGTTAGTGGCCAGATGGCCTTAGACATTTATTTTCCTGTTTTTGAATGTGTAACACAGAGATAAGTGTACACAATAAACATGGCAGTGGCCGTACCTGTGTGGAACCTGCCAGTCTGACGCTGTCATCTGTAACTCCATAGCCACTCGCTTGGACCAAAGCAAAGATCCCAGCTGAGCTATATCCCCTGTCTCACAATAGATAAAGAGATCTTCAGAAAAAGTATTTCTAAAGATCTTAAATCTTGTGCTAATGACTGCAGCGACTAGTCCCTAGGCAGTTATTTCCCCCAACTAGCCACCCATTTAGCATGGTAGCACACCCACGGGGCATGTTAAAATGCTATTCAATGCAGCATCACCAGCGGTGATGCTCGTATTTGTGTGATCACGCTTCTGAATGTTGGGCACTTCCGATCATGCGCAGTATGAAGCCGGGTGTACGCGTCCCGGCTTCAGACAGGTCTAGTGCGCATAGCAAGAAGTGCCGGAACATTCAGCTCAGCGTTCACCGTGGACCAGGTACTCGCCTCACCGCTGGTGATGCTGCATTGACTAGCATTTTAGCACGCCTCTGTGGGCGTACCAACATGATTAGAGGGTGGACAAGTCGGGGAGATATAACGCCCTAGGGACTAGTCCCTTTGCACATTAGCAAATGATATAAGATCTTTAGAAATACTTTTTCTAAAGATCTTTTTATCTATGCTGGTGTATGCAGGGATGGTGAGGAAGGGATTAGCAATATGAACCCAGAACTGCTCGTGGTTCTGGGAGAATATTGCACCTGACAGGTCCCATAAGGGACCCTATGGGACAATACATCCTTGGAGAAAATGAGAATATCATCTATATATACAATAACAAAGACCCCAAGAATATCTCTGAAGATGTCATTAACTAGCGCCTGAAACACAGCAGGCGCATTGCACATGGCATTGCAAGATATTCATAATGACCTTTAGGGGTATTGAATGCAGTGTTCCACTCGTCCCCAGACTTAATGCGAACTAGGTTATAAGCCCTTTGAGATCAAGCTTGGTAAAGATCTTAGCCCCAAAAAGTTGGTTAGATAAGTCAGGTATGATCGGAAGAGGATACTGGTTCCTAACTGTGATTTTATTAAGCTCCCGATAATCATACATGGCCATAACTTACCATCTTTTTTCGACACAAAAAAGAAACCAGCTCCCACCAGGGACTTAGAGGGCCGAATAAACCCTTTTGCTACATTCTCTTTAATATAATCCCTAATAGCTACCCTCTCAGGCTGAGAGATTAAAAATTCTACCTTTTAGGTAGTGGAGCATCAGAATTGAGTTAAATCTCACAATCATAAGGTCTATGGAGGGGCAACACAGAGCTTACCTCCTCAGGAAATTCCACCAACTACCACGGATTTTGAGTGGTAAAACACTCCAAATGAGGAACCTCTTTGAGACATTTGCTCTCGCATCTCTCACCCCACCTGATGACATCCCCACTAACGTAATCGATATGGGGATTATGTTGCTTAAGCCAAGGCAGGCCCAAAATAAAAAGAGCTGAAAGGTCCTCAAGTACCTGTGGCGCCCCAGGACCTGGTCGCCACAACAGCATTGCCCCTCCAAAGGTTTAATGCTGAGCCTGGAGGTAATTGGGAGGTCTATTGGCCAGTAAGTTTAACATCCAATGCAGTTCCTCCCTCGGGCCAGCAGGGGGAGCTCTGAACCTGGAATTCCAGGGAGCATTCCTTAAGCCTTACCTGAGGGAGAGGTTAGTGTTCAGTCTGTAGAGAGAAGTGATAGCAAGCAGACGCAGAGTAGTGCTGTCCTGTGGAATTGGGGCCTAGAGCTGGAGCAGCTTGGCCCAGTGAAGCAGGGGGAGCAGAGAGGCGCAGAAGAGACTCGGACATCGGAGTCTGTGGCCACCAGGGCCTAAAATACTCCCTGGTAGCCGAATCCGAAGGGCAGGAGAGCTGCAAGCACCTGGCCCATAAACAGCCCGAAGGTACAGCTGCATCATCAGGGCCCGGTGTGGACTCCAGCAGAGAAGCACCAGAGAGGGCCTGCGCAGCCTACCACAGAGGGAAAGGGACGTACCACCGGTCCCAGCAACAAGAGGGCCATTGCTAAATTCAGAGAGCAGGGTCCTATCACAGTAAGGAAAGAACAGGAGTAGACCTCATACTCATCTGGCCAAAACGACATCTCAGTTACTTCCAGGCCGGCCGGAGCCCTCTACCACCTGTAACGGTCTCCCAGGACTAACCGTTTGTGAAGTAAAAGAGGAGAAGGTAAAGAGACTGTTGTTTGTGCCTGTTTCTTTCATTGCCTGTCGGCCCTGCACCATGTTATCCACACAACACCATAGCCTCTCACGAGCACCAACAGTGTCCCCGGGGCACCGCTCCACCTGTGGGGAGCCGTACCACCATTGCTGCCATATCATCACCCCCGAGGCCTCACACAGCAGTGGCGGCTTAATAGCCGCAAACCACAGGTGGCATCACGACAACCATAAACTTTATTCACCAGCCATATTTAACCGACACCCACCAGGGCCATGGAGCCAGGCCCCGCCACCACTGACGACCCCCGGACTTGTCCGGCCCGGCACCGGGTGTCCCATAGCCCTGGGGTGGGCGAGTCAACTTTGGCGTCACAAACAGGATTTCGTGCCCTGTCCCACCGGGTACTGTGCGCCTGCAGAAACTGTGCTTAAAAGACTGTGTTACTGTTTGAAAACTGCCGCCGCCATTAGCCTCGCTGAGCGCAGGAAGAAGGGGGGCGTGCCCGAAAAAGAGCGCGCCATCAGAGCGGAGGGTCGTTAACCCCGCGCTACCCGGAAGAGATTTTAAAAAGAAAGCGGAGCCTGGTAAGGTCCACTAAGGGGGAGGAAGATGTCCGACACAGAGGGAGAGCAGGTGGCTGTAGTAGCTCAAGACGCAGCAGCACCGGCCGATGTAATCCCAGTCACCGTTGCCCCAGCCCCCGCTGTAGTAATGGTCAGCCGTTGCCTCAAATTGGGTACAAGGAAGTAACCATTAAAGTGGGGCAGGTAGAATTGCCGTGTCAGGGGATGATATTGTAGATATTGATCGCAAGGAATCTAACCCACTGCTAACCATTGGTACAAATGTGATGGAAAATTGTATTGCCGAAGTGATAATTTTGTTGCAGCAGGTGTCTGAAACTGCCAGCTCCGGGCAGCAGCGTGCCCTACAGAGGGAAATCCGAGCCCTGATGAGGAAGCAGCAGGTTGAGCTGGCCGGAGGAGAAATTGGCAGTGTGAGGGTAAGTGACCTCCTCCCCATTGCAATACCCCCTAGAAGTGAAATGTTGATATGGTGCTGGGCAGCAATAGGCCTCAAGGGTCAAGATTACCAGGCCTTGGTAGAACCGGTGTATTCAGACAGCAGGCCTGGAGTCCTGATAGCCAGAGGGGTAGCAGACGTCCGCAAGGGAAGAGTGCCCGTCCGTGTCCTGAATTGTGGGGAGGAGGAAGCCAAATTGCCCCAGTACGCCACTGTACCAAAACTGTACACTGTCAGTAACAATACCATCAAAGCAGTGGAACCCTTGATCCCGTCCGACCAGGCGGAAGACAATGGCTCCAAGGGACAGCTGAAAGACTGGTGCCAAAAATTACATGTGGGCACCGACTCCACCCCCTCACACCAAAAGCATGGGGTTTACCGGGTGGTACAGGAGTACGAGCGGGTCTTCAGCAAACACCCCCTAGATTTTGGGCAGGTAAAAGGGGTTAAACATCAAATCCCCACGGGTGATCATCATCCCATTAAAGAGAGATACCGCCCTGTACCCCCAGCACAGTATCAGCGTGCCAAAGAAATGTTACGGGAGATGAAGGAGGCTGGGGTTATCAGATATAGTTGTAGCCCCTGGGCAGCTCCACTAGTACTCGTAAAGAAAAAAGATGGTACAATGAGAATGTGCGTAGACTACAGACAAATTAACTGCATTACACATAAAGATGCTTATCCACTACCCAGAATAGAAGAGTCACTAACAGCCTTAAAATCAGCTAATTATTTCTCCACCCTGGATCTCACCAGTGGGTATTGGCAGGTTCCCGTGGCAGAGGCGGACAAGGAGAAGACTGCATTCACGACACTAATGGGTCTCTGCGAGTTCAATTGTATGCCGTTCGGTCTCTGCAATGCCCCAGGGACATTTGAGAGATTGATGGAGTGCTGCTTGGGCCATCACAACTTTGAAACCGTGCTATTGTACCTGGATGACGTCATAGTCTACTCCAAGACCTGCGAAGACCACCTGAGGCACTTAGCAGAAGTGTTTGAGTCCTTGTCGGAGTATGGCCTGAAGATAAAGCCGTCCAAATGTCACCTCTTGAAGCCAAAGGTACAGTACCTGGGTCATGTGGTCAGCGCAGAAGGTGTGGCACCTGATCCGGAGAAAGTCACCGTAATCAAGGACTGGCCAAGACCCACCACGGTAAAGGAGGTGCGGCAGTTCCTTGGGCTGGTGGGCTACTACCGAAGGTTCATTGATGGTTTCACCAAGATAGCAGCGCCTCTTCAAAATCTCCTGGTGGGCCAGCCAAAGAAGGCTAAGAAGCAAAGCCCTCCATTTGAATGGAACAGTCAAATAGAAACATCTTTTGTCCGGCTGAAAGGGGCTCTCACGGGAGAAGAAATTCTGGCCTACCCTGACTACAGCCAGCCGTTTGTACTGTACACAGACGCCAGCAACGTGGGACTGGGAGCAGTTTTGTCCCAGGTGCAGGGAGGCCGGGAGAAGGTGATAGCTTACGCCAGTAGGAAGCTTCATCCCACAGAAAGGAATCCAGAAAACTACAGTTCCTTCAAGCTGGAGTTCCTCGCTATTGTTTGGGCAGTGACTGAACGCTTCAAGCACTATCTGGCATCGGCCAAGTTCACCATCTTCACGGACAACAACCCGTTGACACATCTGGCAACAGCCAAGTTAGGTGCGTTGGAGCAGCGATGGATGGCCCGGCTGTCTAACTTTGACTTTACCATCAAGTACCGGGCTGGCAAGAAGAATAACATTGCTGATGCGCTGTCCAGAATGCCTCACTTACCCAAGTCTGGAGAAGACCTGGATGAACTCGAAGAGATAGAGTTACCGGCTTTCCATCACCAAGGTGTTTCCCAGTGTGAGCATGCTGTAGGAGTGAAGCGCTCGAGCCAGCACGAGGTCTCGGTCAACCCATTACTCCACCATAATTGGGAAGAGACAGAACGGTGACCCGGCCGTGCGATTGGTCAAAGAAAAGCTAGCACAAGCTGAGACCCATCTCGGTCCAGACGCTCCACAAGAAGCCCAGCAGTTGTGGAAGGAGAGGGGACGACTGTTCACCTACCAAGGCAAGCTCTGCAAGAGATATGTAAGCTGGCGAACGAATGAACTCGTCTGGCAGATAGTGGTCCCACAGAGGGATGCTCCAATGGTCCTAGCAGCTTACCATGATAAAGCAGGACACTTCGGGTGGAAGAAGTTGGAGACCCTACTCCGCGATCGGTTCTACTGGGTGCAAATGAGAAAGACAGTCGAGAAGTGGTGCCGAGACTGTGGTCCGTGTAACCTGAGGCGGAAAGATGATGCCAGCCAGAGGTCTCCCCTACAGCCAATTGTCACGAAGCAGCCCCTGGAGTTGGTGGCCCTGGACCACGTGAAGTTAACACCAAGCCGGTCAGGCTATGTGTACGCCCTCACCATTGTGGACCATTACTCTCGTTTCCTGGTAGTAGTGCCTGTGAAGGACCAGACAGCCAGAACAGCAGCTAGAGCATTTCAGGCATACTTTTGTCGACCTCACGGTTATCCGGAAAGGGTACTGACTGATCAAGGTCCTGCATTCGAGGCAAAAGTGTTCCAAGAGTTCTGTAACATGTACGGCTGTAAGAAACTCAGAACAACACCGTAGCACCCCCAAACCAATGGATTGTGCGAGAAGATGAACCATGTGGTTATTGATATGCTCAAGACTCTACCTCTGGAAGAAAGAAACCAATGGCCAGAGAAGTTACCAGATCTGGTAGACCTGTATAACCATGTCGCGGGCGGAGGAGGGGACGCCGCGCTCTCCCACTGCTCGGGTCCGGCTGCCGCGGCTGCTGCGGCCTGCTGCTGCTCGGTGGCTCGAGCGTTGGGCCGGATCCCGGGGACTCTAGCGGCGCTCCTCGCCCGTGAGTGAAAGGGGGGTTTTTGGGTGTGGGGATTGAGTCTATTGTCCGTGACGCCACCCACGGTTGTGGTGATTTGTTAGCACCACCGCTGCTCGATAGGGGAATCCCGGGAATGATGATGTGGAGCAGCCCGTTGTTGTGTTGCACCTCCGTGGGTAGGGGTTGGTGATCCCGGGGCCCAGTGATGAGGTGGGTGATGCAGGGCTTGGTGGGCGCAGGGACGCGGGGGCAGCGCTGTGCCTTGCGGCACTTTGGTACTCACTCAGCCTGAGACGATGACACAGTTCTCGGTAAAACACACGGCTGGAAAGACGGTTCCCACGGACGGCTGCACTTGCTCTCCCAGTAGGTAACGGTGATGTCCCTTTGTCCAGCACCTAATGTTCGTGTGTTGGTAGCGATGGGTTCCCACCGGTAACCCGCTCCCCGGCTTCAAGCTGGACCGGAGGAGCTCTACTCTTTGCCCGCAGGCGCTGGCCCCGAGGAACTGGTGCCCTGGCGGTGGCGGTGTTCCTCCTTGATGGTTGGACTGTTGCCTTCAATCGGGACTTGGTTGTTGGGGGACAGACGTCCCCTTCACTGACGGATTTGGCAAATTATGGCGACTCCTAGCCTTGCCGGGGTCCGAGAGGCCCCTGCCCTGGTGCTGACTGTCCTTCGTATACTGCTCCAGACCGCCGGGCCACTACCCGTCCGCGGTCCTTCCAGCAACCTCCGAGCAGTCCCCCTCCAGACAATCACCGCTGTTGCTGACCTTGCTGACACTGTCCTGCACTTAGCCGGACCGACTTCAGGTCTTTCTACGCTCACTTTTACTCTTTTCTTCTTTGCTCCACTACTACTTCACTTTCCTCACTTGACTTGACTGTTTACTCCTCCACTCCCTAGCTTGAACTTCTCTCCTCAACTTTCTTTTCTTAACTTCTTCCTCACTCAAGCTCTGCCTGAGCTAAACTGCCTGGTTCTTCCCGCCTCCAGGGCTGTGTACTCCTCGGTGGGCGGAGCCAACCGCCTGGCCCACCCCCTGGTGTGAACATCAGCCCCTGGAGGAAGGCAACAAGGATTTTAGTAGCTTTGGTGTTCCTAACTGGGATGTAGGGTGTGGTGGTGATGTGACCTGTGACCCCTGGCTTGCCCAGGGCGTCACAACCATATCCCAGTAAACTCGACCAACTGTAGCCCTGCTTACTTGATGCGAGCAAGACCTGGCAAGTTACCTTTAGACTTTGAGATAGGAACTGTGTCACCTGAAACGGTTCAAGAGATAGAAGATTGGGATACAGAGCGACAACAGCAGTACCGCAAAGTCCAGGAATGCGTAGAAAAGAGCCTGTCCCAAGCAAGAACGAGAAAAGAGCAGAACTACAATCAAACAGCCCCAGCAACTCCCTTAGCACCTGGAGAACAGGTCCTCAAGAAAAAGCGGAGGGCGCATAAATTAGATGATCAGTGGGAGAATGAACCCTACACCATTATTCCCTCCAACTTTGACAATAGTAAGGTATGCCTCATAAGCAAAGATGAAGGCAAGACTTATCAAACAGTGTCCAGAGACCGCCTGAAAGCGTGCCCTGAGCAGTGCAAAATCCAAAAAGAAGTGGAAGAAATTCAAGAAAAAGAGGGAGAGATGATACAAACAATCCTTGGCAAATTCCCCAAAACTTGGACCCGAATAAATAATGCCATAGTGGTTCCAGTCTTGACGTTCCCGCAGTTGGTCGAGCCAGAGACAGAAGAGGTTCCAGATCCATCTAAGGAACTGTCCGCCCCAACACAAGATGACACGCCAGCAGTAGAACAGGAGAATCAACCCCCTGCCAGTGGTGAACCTGCCATACCCTTGGCGAATCTGAGACCCCGTAGGCAACCAACACGCATACCTGTCAGGGTTAGGACTACCAGTAACACCGAGGGGGCAGACACTCCAAGTAGTCAGGGACAAACCCCAGAGCTACGCCGGTCCCAACGTAGCACTCGGGGACAGCCCCCTCCAAGGTATAGAACATAGAAAGTAAAATACCTAGCAGAATGTATATAGTTAGTTTAAATGTCTTGTATAAAATGTTTTTTGTCTTAGCTGATTAAGTAAATGGACAATTGGGCCACTGGACTATGGGTGGCCAACACTCTAGCTGTACATAGTTAGCACCAGTGTGCTCAGCACCCCTGAAGAAAAACCCGTCCGGCGTGCATAGAGTGGGGTCATCAATGCACGCCCAGAGCCTACGTTGGGGGTTTTATCGCGGCGGGTCCCTCATGGAGCAGTGTAATGGACACCCGGCAGGGAGCCACACTTGACTCTTATAGTTGTTTAAGGTTGTAACATGTTTTGTTTTGTTTTCTTCAGTCCGGGAGAAATGAGTTTAACTAAAGGGGAGTGTGGCGCCCCAGGACCTGGTCGCCACAACAGCATTGCCCCTCCAAAGGGTTAATGCTGAGCCTGGAGGTAATTGGGAGGTCTATTGGCCAGTAAGTTTAACATCCAACGCAGTTCCTCCCTCGGGCCAGCAGGGGGAGATCTGAACCTGGAATTCCAGGGAGCATTCCTTAAGCCTTACCTGAGGGAGGGGTTAGTGTTCAGTCTATAGAGAGAAGTGATAGCAAGCAGACGCAGAGTAGTGCTGTCCTGTGGAATTGGGGCCTAGAGCTGGAGCAGCTTGGCCCAGTGAAGCAGGGGGAGCAGAGAGGCGCAGAAGAGACTCGGACATCGGAGTCTGTGGCCACCAGGGCCTAAAATACTCCCTGGTAGCCGAATCCGAAGGGCAGGAGAGCTGCAAGCACCTGGCCCATAAACAGCCCGAAGGTACAGCTGCATCATCAGGGCCCGGTGTGGACCCCAGCAGAGAAGCACCAGAGAGGGCCTGCGCAGCCTACCACAGAGGGACAGGGACGTACCACCGGTCCCAGCAACAAGAGGGCCATTGCTAAATTCAGAGAGCAGGGTCCTATCACAGTAAGGAAAGAACAGGAGTAGACCTCATACTCCTCTGGCCAAAACGACATCTCAGTTACTTCCAGGCCGGCCGGAGCCCTCTACCACCTGTAACGGTCTCCCAGGACTAACCGTTTGTGAAGTAAAAGAGGAGAAGGTAAAGAGACTGTTGTTTGTGCCTGTTTCTTTCATTGCCTGTCGGCCCTGCACCATGTTATCCACACAACACCATAGCCTCTCACGAGCACCAACAGTGTCCCCGGGGCACCGCTCCACCTGTGGGGAGCCGTACCACCATTGCTGCCATATCATCACCCCGGAGGCCTCACACAGCAGCGGCGGCTTAATAGCCGCAAACCACAGGTGGCGTCACGACAACCATAAACTTTATTCACCAGCCATATTTAACTGACACCCACCAGGGCCACGGAGCCGGGCCCCGCCACCACTGACGACCCCCGGACTAGTCCGGCCCGGCATCGGGTGTCCCATAGCCCTGGGGTGGGCGAGTCATACTAAAAAGGTAATCTACTGTCTGTGAAGACACAGCATCTGAAGAGATACAGTGTCTTTATTGTACATTTCAACATGCTGGAAAAGTGGGCAATTATCCAGCGAAGTGAATTTAATGGCTGGCTTAAAAGCCTTGAGGGGATTCTCCAAGGTTTTAACCACAGAGAGATCCAAAAAAAAAATCACTTTTGCCCCACAATCCACAAAAGCATAACCTTTGACCTCCTTACCCTGATAAGCCAGGACAATGAGAAAAAAATGCTTTTTTAAAATGGGATACCTGTGCGCCTAGTTGAGGAGCTCCCAGCGACATTGTCTTTGCTCCCAAAAAGTCGTCACCTCTCCAATTTGCCTTGGCTTCTCCTCAGGAAATAGAGACTTTCTTGGATAGACCAACATCCCCCTAGTGGAGGCTTTTTCTAGTAACCAGTACCAATCCAGATGCACAACGAGAATCATGGCAGCTTCAAGACTGTGAGGCGGTGAATGGTATACCAGCATATCCTTTAAGACATCCGCCAAGTCACTCAGAAACCTGCACAGCAGGGCAGCATCGTTCCACCCCACCTCAACAGACCACCATATAATTCTATGTGGACCATCCAACTGAGAGCAATATTCCTCAACCTGTAGATTACCCTGACAAAGTGCTCTGAGGTTTGATTCAGCCATAGCGACTCTAGCTGGTACATCATAAAGGAGCCCCAATTCCCTGAAAACACCTCATTGGAGTTATGGGCTGGGGAATCATCAGCTAAAGAAAAGGCCCATGTCTGGGTATCCCCCCTGAGAAAAGAGATAATTAAGCCCACCTCTCATTCCCTGAAGAAATGGGTCTGAGTTGAAAAAAACTATTTGCAATTACCATGGAAATTAAAAAATTTCTCCCAATCCCCTGAAAAGAATATTCGGTTCAGGGGAAGTCTGAGCAACCAATTCAGGGGCTGGTACAGGTGGTATTGGGGCTACTCCAGGGTGAGGTGCTACAGGGGCCAACTGAGCCAGAGTCTGAGAGTGGTGCCTCCCAGTAGCTGCAAGATCCTGGAACATAACCAGCAGATTCTGCATTTGCTCCACCAGTTGTTCAGCAGGATCCATATTGAGCTGATTAATATGTAATGCAGGATGGTGAGACCAGACCCCCTGCATGCAAGCAAGCGCACTGTGTTGGTCGCACTTGGCACTAGCCATCGCACTGCCGCACACCCTTAAGGGCCGGTGATATCCTTCACTCGCCTGTCAGTCCTGGCAAGGAAGGAATTTAACAGCGCCCTTCCCAGGCAGCTGGTGACCGGGCACACAGAGGCAGATGGGAAAAGCACACTAACAAAATAGCCTAATGGAAAAGGAAACAAAACATTAGGCTGAAACCGCAGGAGACACAAAAGAGAGCTGAACGTAGATAACCAAACTAAAGGTTGATACACAGCAGAAACTAAAGAGAAAGGTGAACCCAGCTATAACGAAGGAGAAGCTGTAACCCACAGCAGGATAAGCTCAAGGAAAACGACAGCGCTTTAGCACAAGCAAACCACTCTAACCAACCACACCACTGAATTAATCAGCAACTAAGGGAGGCAGATTGCAGGTTTAAATCTGCCTCCCAGAGCTCATGTGACTCTCTGAGGCAACACCCATTACCCACCCTCTGTCCACAGAACATCAGAAGGAGAGGAAAAGGGTGGAATGGAGGGAACCTTCCACCATCTGACTGTGTCAGAGGATATAGCGTCCCATATCCTCTGGCAACAGCTCACACCAGGGGACCTGACTGACACCATTGCTGGTAGCAGTGGTGTGCCGCCTTCCAGTGACCTCCAGGGTATGACGTGCTTAGTCAGCACGGGCATTAGTGCAAGCGCCGCCCCCGATGGCAACACCCCGCCCCTTGTGGCCAGCGACTGGTGACCCATCAGCGAGCCAGAGCACATGTAGGAGCATGACGGACTGTCACAGGTGCAGAACCACCAGACCTGACAATTAGGAGGGTAATTATTCTGGCTACTTTTCAGTTGGTTACAGATTGCCATACCCCTGTTGCTAATTAATAAAACACAATGTACCAATATAGTTGGGTAAACAATGAGCTTTTTAGCTGTCAAGTTAAGGCCACATCACACTAAGCAACATCGCTAGCAACATCGCTGCTAAGGAACAACTTTTGTGACGTAGCAGCAATGTTGCTAGCGATGTTGCTGGGTGTGACATCCAGCAACAACCTAGCCCCTGCTGTGAGGTCGTTGGTTGTTTCTGAATGTCCTGCGCCAATTTTTAGTTGTTGCTCTCCCGCTGTGAAGCACACATTGCTGTGTATGACAGCGACAGAGCAAAAAACTAAATGTGCAGGCAGCAGGAGCCGGCTTCTGCGGACGCTGGTAACCACGGTAAACATCGGGTAACCAAGAAGCCCTTACCTTGGTTACCCGATATTTACCTTCGTTACCAGCGTCCGCCGCTCTCAGCTGTCAGTGCCGACTCCCTGCTCTCTGCACACGTAGCCACAGTACACATCGGGAAACTAACCCGATGTGTACTGTGGCTAGGAGTGCAGGGAACAGGGAGCCAGCACTGGCAGTGTGAGAGCGGCGGACGCTGGTAACGAAGGTAAATATCGGGTAACCAAGGTAAGGGCTTCTTGGTTACCCGATGTTTATCGTGGTTACCAGCGTCCGCAGAAGCCGACTCCTGCTGCCTGCACACGTAGCAGAGTACACATCGGGTAATTAACCCGATGTGTACTGTGGCTAAGTGTGCAGGGAGCCGGCGCTAAGTGGTGTGCGCTGGTAACCAAGGTAAATATCGGGTTGGTTACCCGATATTTACCTTAGTTACCAAGCGCAGCATCGCTTCCACGCGGCGCTGCTGGCTGGGGGCTGGTCACTGGTTGCTGGTGAGATCTGCCTGTGTGACAGCTCACCAGCAACCCGTGTAGCGACGCTCCAGTGATCCCTGCCAGGTCAGGTTGCTGGTGGGATCGCTGGAGCATCGCTTAGTGTGACATCTCACCAGCGACCTCCTAGCAACTTACCAACGATCCCTATCAGGTTGTATCATTGTTGGGATCGCTGGTAAGTTGTTTAGTGTGACTGGGCCTTAAAGGTCCAGTCACACTAAGCAACTTACCAGCGATCCCAACAACAATAGGGATCGCTGGTAAGTTGCTAGGAGGTTGCTGGTGAGATGTCACACTGCGACGCTCCAGCGATCCCACCAGCAACCTGACCTGGCAGGGATCGCTGGAGCGTCGCTACACGAGTTGCTGGTGAGCTCACCAGCAACCAGTGTCCCAGCCCCCAGCGCTGCGTGGAAGATGCTGCGCTTGGTAACTAAGGTAAATATCGGGTAACCAACCCGATATTTACCTTGGTTACCACCGCACGGAGCTACACGTGCAGAGAGCAGGGAGCAGCGCACACTGAGCGCTGGCTCCCTGCTCTCCTAGTTACAGCACACATCGGGTTAATTACCCGATGTGTGCTGCAGCTACATCACAGAGCAGGGAGCAGTGCACACCGCTTAGCGCTGGCTCCTTGCTCTCCTAGTTACAGCACACATCGGGTTAATTACCCGATGTGTACTGCAGCTAAATGTGCACAGAGCAGGGAGCAGCGCACACTGCTTAGCGCTGGCTCCTTGCTCTCCTAGCTACAGCACACATCGGGTTAATTAACCCGATGTGTCCTGCAGCTACATGTGCACAGAGCAGGAGCCGGCACTGACAGTGAGAGCGGCGGAGGCTGGTAACAAAGGTAAATATCGGGTAACCAAGGACAGGGCTTCTTGGTTACCCGATGTTTACTGTGGATACCAGCCTCCGCAGAAGCCGGCTCCTGCTGCCTGCACATTTAGTTGTTGCTGTCTCGCTGTCACACACAGCGATCTGCGCTTCACAGCGGGACAGCAACAACTAAAAAATGGCCCAGGACATTCAGCAACAACCAACGACCTCACAGCAGGGGCCAGGTTGTTGCTGGATGTCACAAACAGCAACATCGCTAGCAACGTCACAAAAGTTGTTCGTTAGCAGCGATGTTGCTAGCGATGTTGCTTAGTGTGACGGGGCCTTAAGATGTGACTCTATTAGCACATGGATAATGAATCAGATAAAATTATGTTTTGTGATTTGAGCTTGTATTCTAATTATGTTTGTGTTTATTTTTAGACTGGAAACCAAACTTTCACATGATATCAGAGTAATCAGTCTAAACAATAAAACAGAGAATCATCCCATTGTGATGTATGGGTACTGTAATTAGCTAATGGTTGTTTGCTTTGAATGTATGTTCTTTAATTTTATTTTCAGACAGGACAATAGACTTGTAAATGGTTTCTCACAATTTTGGTCTCATAGCCCTAAGGTCAAGTTTGGCCTAAAGCTGGGTTTACACGCTGCAACATCGCAAAGGACATCGCTGTAACGTCACCGGTTTGGTGACGCAATAGCGACCTCCCTAAGTCTCTGCTAAGTCTCTGGTGAGCGTTCAAACAGGCAAACCTGGCCAACAACTCAACAGCGATCCGGACCTGCAGAGCGACCTAGCTGGTTGTTTGGGGACGTTGATAAGCAGCCTTTTGAAAGGGAAGTTGCTAACAAAGTCGCTGAAAAGGCTTCACACACTGAAACTTCATGCTGCACAGCGGGAAACAAAGGACCTAGGAATGGTCCTGAACGATTTGTAACGATTACAACTTCACAGCAGGGGCCGGGTCGCTGATAGGATTCACACACTGCAACATCGCAAACAACATCGCTATTGCGTCACAAAACCGGTGACGTTACAGCGATGTCGTTTGAGATGTTGCAGGGTGTAAACCCAGCTTAAGGGTACTTTTCCACTTGCGCACAGCTTCAGAGAGAGCGCAAGAGCATTGGAAGGGATATGCTAAAGACCCTCTTCTGCGAGTGTCAGCCGAGGGTCATGCGACTGTGATGCAATCTTGCGATCGTATCACAGCTGCAGAGAAGAGGGAGGGAGCACTTTCTCCGCATCTCCTCCGCGGACTTTCTCTGCATACATCGCCCTGCACTTGTATTACATGCAAGTACAGTTCAATGTCTCACAGACTCCCACAGGCTTGCATGGGGGTGCGCAAGCTGAGACTCGCTGCCAAACGCAGCATGCTGCGATTCATTCTGCATGCCGTTGTGGCATGAGAAATCAATCGCAGATGGACGATACCCCATAGTTTTTGCACTGGTGCGAGTGCAATCCGATGTTTTATCGGATCGCACTCGCACATGAAAATCGCAAGTGGAACCGAACCCTTAAGGCCCCGTCACATTAAGCAACATCGCTAGCAACATCGCTGCTAACGAACAACTTTTGTGATGTAGCAGCGATGTTGCTAGTGATGTTGCTGTGTGTGACATCCAGCAACAACCTGGCCCCTGCTGTGAGGTCGTTGGTTGTTGCTGAATGGCCTGGGCCATTTTTTAGTTGTTGCTGTCCCGCTGTGAAGCACAGATCGCTGTGTGTGACAGCGAGACAGCAACAACTAAATGTGCAGGCAACAGGAGCCGGCTTCTGTGGACGCTAGTAACCACGGTAAATGTGGCGCCCCAGGACCTGGTCGCCACAACAGCATTGCCCTCCCAAAGGGTTAATGCTGAGCCTGGAGGTAATGGGGAGGTCCATTGGCCAGCAAGTTTAACACCCAACGCAGTTCTCCCTCCGGCCAGCAGGGGGAGCTCTGAACCTGGAATTCCAGGGAGCTTTCCTCAAGTCTGACCTGAGGGAGGAAGTAGTTGTGAGTCTGTAGAGAGAAGTGGAAGGAAGCAGACGCAGAGTGTGCTGTCCTGTGGATCTGGGGCCTAGAGCTAGAGTAGCTTGGCCCAGGGAAGCAGGAGTAACAGAGAGGCAGCGGAGAGACTCGGACATCGGAGTCTGTGGCCACCAGGGCTTAAAATACTCCCTGGTAGCCGAATCCGAAGGGCAGGAGAGCTGCAAGCACCTGTCCCATAAACATCCCGAAGGTACAGCTGCAGCATCAGGGCCCGGTGTGGACTCCAGCAGAGAAGCACCAGAGAGGGCCTGCGCAGCCTGCTACAGAGGGAAAGGGACATACCATCGGTCCCAGCAGCAAAGAGGGCCATTGCTGGATTCAGAGAAGCAGGGTCCTATCATAACAAAGAAAAGCACAGGAGTAGGCCTCATACTCAGCTGGCCAGAAAGATCACCCCAAGTACTTCCAGGCCGACCGAATCCCCATCACCACCTGTAACGGTCTCCCAGGACTGGACTGTTCCCAAAGTAAAAGAGGAAAAGGTAAAGAGACTGTTGTTTGTGCCTGGTTCTTTCATTGCCTGTCGACCCTGCACCGTGTTAGCCACACAACCCCATAGACTTTCACGAGCACTAACAGTGTCCCCGGGGCTCCGCTCCACCTGTGGGGAGCAGTACCACCATTGCTGCTATATCATCACCCCGGAGGCCTCACACAGCAGCGGCGGCTTAATAGCAGCAGACCACAGGTGGCGTCACGAACACAAACTTTATTCATCAAGCCACATATTCTACTGACACCCACCAGGGCCACGGAGCCTGGCCCAGCCACCACTGACTACCACCGGACTAGTCCGGCCCGGCACCGGGTGTCCCATAGCCCTGGGGTGGGCGAGTTAAAAACATTGGGTAACCAAGAAGCCCTGTCCTTGGTTACCCGATATTTACCTTCGTTACCAGACTCCACCGCTCTCACTGTCAGTGCCGGCTCCTGCTCCTTGCACGTGTAGCAGAGTACACATCGGGTAATTAACCCGATGTGTACTGTAGCTAGGAGAGCAGGGAGCCAGCGCTAAGCGGTGTGCGCTGCTCCCTGCTCTCTGCACATGTAGCTACAGCACACATTGGGTAATTTACACAATGTGTGCTGTAACTAGGAGAGCAGGGAGCCAGCGCTAAGCGGTGTGCGCTGCTCCCTGCTCTGTGCACATGTAGCTGCAGCACACATCGGGTAATTAACCCGATGTGTGCTGTAACTAGGAGAGCAGGGAGCCAGCGCTAAGCGGTGTTCGCTGCTCCCTGCTCTCTGCACGTGTAGCTGCGTGCGCTGGTAACCAAGGTAAATATCGGGTTGGTTACCCGATATTTACCTTAGTTACCAAGCGCAGCATCGCTAAAGTGCATCGCTGCTGGCTAGGGGCTGGTCACTGGTGACAGCTCACCAGCAACCCGTGTAGCGATGCTGCAGCGATCCCTGCCAGGTCAGGTTGCTGGTGGGATCGCTGGAGCGTCTGTGTGACCTCTCACCAGCAACCTCCTAGCAACTTACCAGCGATCCCTATCAGGTTGTATCGTTGTTGGGATCGCTGGTAAGTTGTTTAGTGTGACGGTACCTTTACACTGATTTCAGGTAATAGCAGAAGTGATAGATCAGGATTATCAAGTAGAAATTAAGGTACTTCTAATGAATGGTGGAGTAAGTGACATGCTAATACAGAAGGGAGATAAGATAGCTCAGTTGCTGGTACAACCTATTTATAAAATGCAGGTGGTGAGAGGAAGGGCGCCTACAGTTGTGATAGTCAGAGAAGATGAATGTTTTGGATCCTCACATCCTATCAATGATACTGTAAAAATCTGAGTGAAAAAATTGGGTGACATAGGTATTCCAGAACCTGCTGAAGTCATTGCTCAAGGAAAGGACCATGTGTTGATAGTTATGAAACCCAGACAAGAAAAGTGGGAACACGTCCAAAATGACAGATGTTATCTCAGAAAATATGTGTATTTTTGTCCCTTTAGATCAAAATCTGGAAATGTTGCATCATTGGCGCCACCATGTCCTTTCAACTTCCATCAGAAGCCAAGAAATCTTCAGACCGAAAACAGAGAGAGACCAACCATGGAAAATTTAGCCTTATGAAAAACCAAACAGAATCTATGGGTTTACTTGGCTCAGCTGATGAACACTGCCCATTTTTGTATGACAATGTCTATCACTGACACCAATCTATATATATAATTGCCTTATTCTGTCTGTCTGTCTGTCTATCTGTCTGTCTGTCTGTCTGTCATGCTCCAAAATTGTGTCCTTACGGTGACACAAAGCTGATTGGCCGCTGGGCTCGCAATGGCCCCGCCCCCCCACGGATTGGCCGCTCGCCTCGGCTCCTCCCCCCCGCACGGATTGGCCGCTCGCCTCGGGTCCGCCCCCCCCGCACGGATTGGCCTCCACTCACTCTGACTCACACGCACACTCACACTCAGACTCACATGCACACTCACACTCAGACTCACACTCAGACTCATCTATATATATAATTGCCTTATTCTGTCTGTCTGTCTGTCTATCTGTCTGTCTGTCTGTCTGTCATGCTCCAAAATTGTGTCCTTACGGTGACACAAAGCTGATTGGCCGCTGGGCCCGCAATGGCCCCGCCCCCCCACGGATTGGCCGCTCGCCTCGGCTCCTCCCCCCCGCACGGATTGGCCGCTCGCCTCGGGTCCGCCCCCCCCGCACGGATTGGCCTCCACTCACTCTGACTCACACGCACACTCACACTCAGACTCACATGCACACTCACACTCAGACTCACACTCAGACTCACATGCACACTCACAATCAGACTCACACGCACACTCACACTCACACGCACACTCACATGCACACTCACATGCACACTCACACGCACACTCACACAGACTCACACGCACACTCACAGACTCACACGCACACTCAGACTCACACTCACACACACTCAGACTCAGACTCACACTCACACTCAGACTCACACTCAGACTCACACTCAGACTCACACACACTCACACTCACACTCAGACTCACACTCACATGCACACTCACACTCA
>NW_027442875.1:0-73141 GCF_048569485.1 Anomaloglossus baeobatrachus
ACAACATCTATATATATCTATATCTATATCTATAACAAAAATCATACATGAACTACACAATACGTAAATTCTAGAATACCCGATGCGTAGAATCGGGCCACCTTCTAGTAGTAATATAAATGTAAAGCATTTTTGTTATTTGTGTGCAGAATGCTATAAAGTTAACATAATTGCAAACAGCCCGTGTAATCTTTTTCTGAAAAAAAAAAGTCTTAATTTCATTTGTTTATGATCAACCATATTCACATATAGTTTAATAATGAAATAGGTATTCAAATAAAACACAGTAGCTAAAAATCAAGATTTTAATAGGTTGGGTCATATTGACCCGAAACAGTACAAGTGTATAGTAAATGCGAACAGAAGAGCAGGGTTTAAACAAAGACTGAATTGCAATTCCTTAGATGTAATTTATCTATTGGAGTGCAGTTGCAACCTTCAGTATAATGGTCGAACGATTCAGCCAATCCACTGTCGATTGAACAAACAGGCACAATATCAGGAAAGGAATACTGAATCATAGTGTTTCCAAACACTTTGCACAGGAACATCAAAAAACCCCGATAATTTAAATCTAATTATAACTGCACAGATCCCAGACCATGCTGGAGATAAATATGGGGATCTAATACGGAAGGAGTATTACTGGATATATAAAATGGACACCCTAATGCCTGAGAATTTGTACATTACTTTTGAGAATGTAAAGGTGATGTTCACAAGCTTCATCTTTTTGGTGACCAAAAAGATGCACATTTTTGGCCTTAAAAAGCGCAACCGCAGCAAAAACACATCCAAAAATTCATGCGTTTTTGACACATTCATGCTGCATCTCAGCTGAATCTAGAAAAACGCAGCCACAAAAAAAAAATGCACTGTGTTGACAATAAAGTAGAAGTCTCATAAACTTTGCTGGGGGAGGTAGGTGCATGTATTTGGGTGCGTCTTTGTGACCTCAGGGATGCACCAATAGATACATTTATTAAAAAACAATTCATATATATTTGAGATAAACAACAATGAAGTTCATATAAAGGGTGCACTAAAGGCCCATTTACACACAGCGACATCGCTAGCGATGTTGTTGCCGATTGCACCCGCCCCCGTTGTTTGTGCGTCATGGGAAAATCACTGCCCATGGCACACAATATCGTTAGTCCCCGTCACACATACTTACCTGCCTAGCGACGTTGCTGTGGCCGGCGAACTTCCTCTTTTCTAAGGGGGCGGTTCGAGCGGCGTCACAGCAACATCGCGCGACAGGCAGCCAATAGAAGCGGAGGGGCGGAGAGCAGCTGAAGGAAAGACACGCCCACCTCGTTGCCGGAGGATGCAGGTAAGATGTTGTTTATCGTTCCTGAGGTGTCACACGTAGCCATGTGTGCTGCCTCAGGAACGACGAACAACCTGCGTCCTGCAACAGCAACGATATTATGAAAATGAACGACGTGTCAACGATCAGCGATTAGGTGAGTATTTTTGATCGTTAGCGGTCGTTCGTACGTTTCACACGTAACGACATTGCTAACGAGGACGGATGTGTGTCACGAATTCCGTGACCCCAACAACATCTCATTAGTGATGTCGTTGCGTGCAAATGGGCTTTAGACGATTCACACTACCAATGTTTTAAAAAATTGCTTCCTGCTAGGTTTTTCTGTATAGAGAGGAACAATTTCGGTTACTCTGTTAATTTTTGTATATTTTTTAAATTGTATTCTACATTAAGATTGATTGAATTAGCATTGGATAACCTGTTGAGGAAAATGTATCAATCCATACTGGATAAGATGTGATACATTTAAATGATACTGGTATAACTCTGGTTTTATCTTTGTGTTTCAAATGGGGTCATCCTGTTCTGTAAGGTCTATATTTTGATTAATATCGTAATGCTTCTGGTCCTAATAATTCCCCTGCTTCCCCTTTTGGTAAAAATAGCATTTTCTTTATGGCTATACAATTACGATTATATTACAGCTACTCACTCCTCATGGGGATTTAGCTATTCTAGATAAATGTTTGCAAAAATCCAGTAAAAGATTTTCATGCAGCTAACGGACATTTAAACACCTGTACATAGATCCAAATCACCCTAAGTAATAAGCTCTTTATACATCTTAATATACTACCGCTTTTGAATCATTAGAGGTATGTTTTAAATGCTTTAATGCTTTATTCATCAGATCCTCCATCTGCATGCTATTGTAACTAGAAATAATAAGGATGAAGGCAAAAAGCTGCTAGATATATCTTGTTTCTTGGACACAGGCAGGAGAGGGACCCTTTGCAATAAAAGTATAGTCATGGCTAAAAATGTTGGCACCCTTGATATTGTTCCAGAAAAAGTATTTCTCCCTGGAAGAAAATTATCGGAATTACTTATGTTTACACATTTGTTTCCCGTAAGTGTATTGGAACAATAGATGAAAGTTGGACATAATTTTACACAACCCCTAAAATGGGCCTGTAACATTGTTGTGATTTTTCCAAAATTGTGGGTAAACAACTTTTTCAAGCATGTGATGCTCATTCAAACTCACCTGTGGCAAGTAACAGGTGTGGGCAATAGGAAAAGCACACCTAAAACTACATAAAAAGGCAAGAAGTTTACTCAATCTTTGCACTATGTCTGTGTGTGTCACACTAAGCATGGAGAACATAAAGAGCAGAGAAGTGTCTGAGAACTTGAGAACCAAAATTGGTGAAAAATATCAACAATATCAAGGTTACAAATTCATCTCCAGAGATCTTAATGTTCCTTTGTCCTTGGTGCGCAATATAATCAAGAAGTTTACAACCCCTAACACTGTAGATAATCTCCCTGGATATGGACAGCAGAGAAAAATGAATGAAAGATTGCAACACAGTGTTCCAAGGGAGGCATTTAGTTTGAAAAAAATATTGTTCAAAGCAGGCAGACATGCTAGGAATAATGGAATATGACTCAATTTCGATTCTGTTTGTTGTCAGTACAGGAGGTTATGATTAAGAGGGGAAAACAAAGTGAAGGAACTGGAACTGAATGTGGCAGACCAATTATTCAGTATATGGACACATATTCTTCAACCATGTTGTTGAAAGGCTGCTTCCTGTAATATTGAGTATATCAGATGGTCATGCAGGATGTTATGGCCTACTGAGGAATATTCTGTCACCTGCGTGCACTATAGGAAAGTGTTTCATTTAGATGAGTAGCACAGATCGACCATGCCCTCTCCTTGCAGCAGCTCCACCACCAGCAGCAGCATCACGGCGACATCACATATTTGATGCTCTCCACATTCTTTGCACCCAAAAAAGTGCAGTCTTACATGGCCTTTATAAAGAGAGAAAGTGTACCCATAAGATTATTATACTGCCTGTTTTCATAGTTCCCTCACAGAACCAAAATTTCAGCTTCAGTACTGTACACTATAGCTGTTGTAGTTAGAAAGCTGGCCATTGGATGTGGGTTGGAAAAGTTCCTCTATAGAGTAACAATTTAAAAAAGTCCCCTACAGAACCTGTTTTCACAGTTGACCCACACAGCAATGATTGACAAAGTTCTCCCACAGTGGATCAGTTTTCCAAAAGGCCCCTACAGAGCCTATTTTCATAGTTGACCCACACTGCCAATATTGGTAGAGTTTACCAACATAGCAATGATTTTAGAAAATGCCCTCTACAGAGTCTTTAATCAGAGTTGACCCACACAGCCAAGATTGGCAGAGTCCCCCAACAGAGCAACAATTTTCAAAATGGCCCCATAGAGCCTGTTTTCACAGTTGAGCCAAACAGCTAAGATTGGCAGTTCCCCCACAAAGCAACAATTTTTTTAAAAAAAGCCCTTACAGAGCATGTTTTCAGAGCTGAATCACATAGCCAAGATTGGGAGAGTTCCCTCACAGAGCAACAATTTTCTAAAAGGGCCCAACAGAGCCTGTTTTCACAGTTGACCCACTCTGCCAAGATTGATAGAGTTCGTCAACAGAGCAACAATTTAATAAAAGGCCCCCTATAGAGCCTATTTTCAGAGTTGACCTACACAGCCAAGATGATATGGTATTACAGTGATTTGCAGGCAATTCTTGCTTGTTTATTGGCTGAAAAACAGCTGCTTTTCTTGCGGGACAGGGACTTGAGCATGAGCACCAAGGATACTTGATTGAGTATAGAGCATATCCGAACACCCTAATGCTCGATCCAGTATCGAGCAGGGGTAAGCACGCTTTCCCATCACTAGTGACTGTATCAAGCATGTTCAAATGTGGCAAGAAGATCTTTATTTTGTTAAGATACATCTTGGTTGTCAACATACATATTAAATTTTCATTAGATCCTCTATACCCTATGTCAAAGCACATAATTCTGTGCCCCCATCCATGGTAGTGATGTCACTCACTGGTATTAAGTCCACCCCCTTACGACATCTTCTGACTCACTTAGAAGCTACGGCAGCAAGGGTGATAGAAGGAGAGAGCCAGCACCGGTCTCACAGTCCCACAGTCTCACAGCATCTATCACCCAGCATTCAAGACGTCTTCAGAGGGAGCAGTGATGCAAGTAACTGTAGTGAGTTACTGTAGCGCTGCCCTCTATAGCTAAACAAGACAGTTCAACTGTAGAGCTATGCAAATGTACTGCTCAATCTATTTATTGTATATAAAGTAAATTAAAAAAAATAGCAATTTTTTTGGCTTTTTCAAAACAATCCTGAAAATGTTTATGTAATGTTTATGGTGAGTACAAAAAAACGTTTAAGCATTTCGATGTTAGATTGCTAGTGGTATGACATGGAGCTGTAACTTGGTCCTGCAACCAGATGCAAACAGCGTGACAAAGCAGACCACCATAGTTGCAGTTCTCAAGAGTGGCCACTAAACAGTGTATGGAGCTGTGGTGTTCTGCTCCGTCACACTGTATCCACCTGCTGCTAGAGTTGCTACCAACTGATTGTGGGTGTGCCTATTTTTTGGACCTTGATGACCTAATTTTGATAAGTTATCTTAAGTTATTTAAGACAGTCCTATTTAACGAGATTACTGATCAGATGCATTTTCAGTTGTTTTGTACGTTATTTACAAAGCTATAACCTTTTCTCTTGATAGAATATTTAAATATTTTTAATGCATTTTTATTTTTTTATAAATGGGGCATTACTTTTATCTCATATTCTCACTTTTTCTTGAATTTACTGGAAAAAAAATAAGAAAATAAGTGTCTGTTTCCTGAACTCCCCCCCCCCCCTTTACAAGAGACGAGAGTATTTTTTAAGGATTCAAATTAGCTGAATTTCCCCTCCAAATTTGATTCAAGATGAAAAAATTAGCACAAATTGTATAATTAAAGACTCTTTAATTGCCTGGAAAATACATTGTGATTTCCCATTGCAGTCAATTTAACATGTTTTAAGCTTTACAATGCAAACAATATTTTTCATGTCTACTGACTTCCACCTATCTGGCTAGGGGAGAACGGATGTTAAATAGAGTTATCCTAACCAACAGCCTGTTTCACAACACTGCAGTATCATACTTTTTAGGCTTCCTAAATTTTATAAATGGTTGAAAAATTAGCCATTTTGCGGGGTGCAGATGGAAGTTAAATGGTAGTAAGTATACTTATACATACCTTGCTTCATGGTGTTACCCAGAGGATAATGCTGCAGTCAAACTCTCTTCCGTCCTGCTAATTAAAGTTCATCAATATTCACTACTTCCTCCTCCCACCTTCTGTGTCAGTGTCTGTGATTGGTGCAGACTGCTACACATGTCCCCCACCCTGTGTCCATGTCTGTGATTGGTTGCAGTCAGTTTGCTGTAAAGTAGTGTAAAAATAACTAAATAAATAATAAAGAAATGACATAGGCTTCTGCCATATTTTGATAGCCAATGCGGGTAAAACAACAGCTGTAGGTTTCAGTCCCCTCCTGTGAGCTTTACCATGGCTGGATATCAAAATAAAGGGGGAAAAAAGACATAGTGTCCCCTCTAGTTTTGATATCCAGCCACAGTAAAGCAAACAGGTAGGGACCAGTATTATCAGGATGGGAGGAGCCATGATTATTCCCCACCCACCCAAAATATACTAGCCCGCAGCTGCCCAGAATTGCTGCATTCATTTGATGCGAAAATGCCGCTACTTTTCTAAGCTCATCCAGATTGCCTTGGTACGGTGGAAATTAGGTTAATATAAGAGGTTAATCACTGCTGAGATTTGTAAAAAAATTACAGCTGTCATCAAGCACTAGATTAGTAATGTGAGGTGTCTATGAGACCCCCCATTACTAATCCTGTAAGTGAAAAGAAATAAACTGGCTGTGATGGTTCCAGAATTACCTACAGCCTACAAGCTTGCTGATCAGCTGCTCTGCAACCTTTCAATAAGCAGGTGACAAACCCGAACAGGAATCGGATGTACAGTCAAAAGTCTGTGTTCAGTGTTCAGCACCGAATACAAGGTGTTAGGTATGGATACTGAACTTTACAGTTCTGGTTTGCTCATGTCTAGCTGAGATTTAAGACTTGTCAGGAAAGAAGATACTTGGGAGTTTAGGGAGAGCAACGGCAGTCCCGGCAGCAGTACAGTCAAGCACTATGAAACACAGTGGGCTGCCAGTATGTGTGTGGCTGGCATGGTTATGCAATGGCTGGGACTTGGGTAGCATAGTAAAGAGATAATATAGGGTAGACAATAAATTGCTTGGAAGTTTAAGGCCAGAAATGTTAGACCTGGCTTTAGAAGTACTATAGTATACATGACATGGTCAAATTTTCCTGTTAATGTGTCAATGTTTGTTACCAAAAACTTTCTTAATATATTTGTAAAGAATTGATCTTTTTTGGCAGAAATTTAATTGAAGAAATTCAAATAATTTTTGTTCCATAATTTTGAAACAATTTTTCCCTTTCCGACCTGCTTTACACAAGGACAATGCACACACAGTGAGCGAAGTCAACACTTCGTGGGAGATTTTCTGGTGAGCACATCAAACAGGTTTTAACAGGTGAAAACACATTATAACTATAAAACATATACAACTGCACACTGAAATGCTAACAGTGAATAAGGGAACTCTGGTATTGCATTACTGCTATAGGATTATTTGAAAAAAAAAAAAAAAAAGAGAGAGGTATTTAGCATATGTATTGGCCAATGCATGTAAGCCCAGTAACCAATGGCAAGGTAATCTCTGTATACAGGGAACCTAACCTGTAATGCCACTATCTGGGTTTATAACCTCCATGTCTGGGCAACTAGACTAAAAACCTAACTTGAAATGCCACTATCTGGGTTAAAACTTCCATGTCTGAACAGCTAGACTCCTGCTATAAAGGATATAAAAACAGCCTGGTGATAGGGTGGAGTGCTCAATCAGAAAGAGATGCACTACAAATATCCAAAAAGACTGACCCATACATCCAACAAGTGTGAACAGGTGCTACCTGAAAATACATTATAACTAAAAAAACATATACAGCTGCACACTGAAATGCTAGCAATGAATAAGGGAAGTCTGGTATTGCATTACTGTGAGCCTGGTAAACAAATGGCAAGGTAATCTCTACATACCGGTAACCTAACCTATAATGCGACTATCTAGAAGCCCAGACATGGAGTCTGAATACCCCGCCCCCCAAAAAAAGAAAAATGTTAAATGATCAACAGTTGTTCTTAAATAGAGATGAGCGATGTTCGAGGTTCGCCAATTTCATGTTCGAGTGATTTTGGGGGGTGTTCGAGTCGTTCAACGAATTCGAACGATTTGCTAAAAGTTCGGCAGTTCGAGTTACGTTCGAGGACGTTTCGAGCATCAAAAGTGTGGCTTTTTACAGTAAGTATGTGCGCACCTTTCGTATCTGCATGCGTCCTGCATCCCCAGCACAATCCCTCTCTCTTTCCTACTCACCGATCATGGGCGTCTTGCTGCATGGCTGTCACAAATCTCCATCGGCAGTTCCTCGTTTGAAAATGGCTGCCGCTTCATTATTCAATTAGTTATTCCATGCTTTGCCCGCCCACCGGCGCCCATGATTGGTTGCAGTCAGACACGCCCCCACGATGAGTGACAGCTTTCTCACTGCAACCAATCACAGCCAACGGTGGGTGGCTCTATATCGTGCAGTAAAATAAATAAATAATAATAAAAATAAAAAATGCGGTTCCCCCCATATTTGATACCAGCCAGGATAAAGCCACACACCTGGAGGCTGGAATTGTCAGGATGGAGAGTGCCACATTATGGGGAGCCCACCACCCTAACAATATCACCCAGCAGCCGCCCGGAATTGCCGCATCCATTAGATGCGTCAGTCCCGGGACTCTACCCCGCTCATCCTGAATTGCCCTGGTGCGGTGGCAATCTGGGTAATATGGAGTTAATCATGGCAGGCATCTCCCCGAGATACCTTCCATGATTAAACTGTAAGTGAAAGTAAATAAACACACACAGCGAAAAATCCTTTATTTGGAATAAAAGACAAAAAAACACCCTCTTTTACCATTTTATTAAAATCACCAAATACCCCTCCAGGTCCGAAGTAATCCACACGACATTGTCAGCTCTGCTACATGAAGATGACAGGGAGCACCGTAGAACACGATTGCTGTGTCCTCTCCACGTAGCACCTGAAGTGAATCGCGCTGTCACTGGAGACTGCACTCTGCAACGCAGACATCAAGATTATCAAATCTGCCTATGTTTCTCATTAGAGCCAGGCTGAATGGTTAGAGCTCTAGCCTAAGGCTGGAAACACATCTATGCGAGTAAAATCGGTCCGAGTTGGCTGAAAAAAACTCGGCTGATTTTAGTTCACGTTAGGTCCGAGTGCAACGCAAGTGCGATGCTTTTTCTGAATAAATTAATGATTTTACTAGCGTGTGTAATGCGTATTTTTTACTATGTCATCTGCCATTCAGCTCTGCTACATGGCCGCTGACAGCAGACACAGACAGCCATGTAGCAGAGCTGAATGGCAGATGACAGAAGACACAGACAGAGCCGCACGATCAGAATGAACTCGGGTTAACTTCACCCGACTTCATTGTCATGCTGCGGCTCTGTCTGTGTCGCGTCCTGATTAGCGGTCACCAGTGAAGGACTCACCGGTGACCGCTAATCCCCTGAGTGACTGAAGTTAGCAGCCCTCTCTCATTCTCACCGATCCCCGATTCCTGGCGCGGCGCTGCACGGCATTCACACTGCTGCGGCGGCTTTTACTATTTTGAAAAAGCCGGCTGCTCATTAAACAATCTCGTATTCCCTGCTTTACCCGCCCACAGGCGCCTATGATTGGTTGCAGTGAGACACGCCCCCACGCTAAGTGACAGGTGTCTCACTGCACCCAATCACAGCAGCCAGTGGGCGTGTCTATACTGTGCAGTAAAATAAATAATTAAATAATTAAAAAAAACCGGCGTGCGGTCCCCCCAATTTCAATACCAGCCAGATAAAGCCATACGGCTGAAGGCTGGTATTCTCAGGATGGGGAGCTCCACGTTATTGGGAGTCCCCCAGCCTAACAATAACTGAATAGGATAACTGAAGTGAGCACTAATATATATATATATGAGTGCAAGCCAAAAATACATACTATATATAAGAATAAGGCTGCACATCAAACTTAGATAATGGTATAATGCCTCAAGCATATGGAAAAATATTGGAATATACAATGAAAAATGCTACTTGCTAATTTGAACATGTGAATAATGAATTGCATACCTGCCATGAATATTAGGAAAAAGGAGATATTTAGCAATCGCATTGATCAATGTAACTGAGCCCCAAGGCCTCGTCAAGGCATATCTCTATATTGGGGTCCCTAGCTCTGTGACCCTAACTGTGTGTCATCTCATTGCAATTAAAAACTGCTATGGGTGGAGAGGGGTAACTAAGGACTTTCTTATATAGGAGATGGAAAAAACATGGCCGAAAGGGGCGGAGCTGTGTTCACATTCAGAAAAAAACTACATATAACTGAATAGGATAACTGAAGTGAGCACTAATATATATATATATGAGTGCAAGCCAAAAATACATACTATATATAAGAATAAGGCTGCACATCAAACTTAGATAATGGTATAATGCCTCAAGCATATGGAAAAATATTGGAATATACAATGAAAAATGCTACTTGCTAATTTGAACCTGTGAATAATGAATTGCATACCTGCCATGAATATTAGGAAAAAGGAGATATTTAGCAATCACATTGATCAATGTAACTGAGCCCCAAGGCCTCGTCAAGGCATATCTCTATATTGGGGTCCCTAGCTCTGTGACCCTAACTGTGTGTCATCTCATTGCAATTAAAAACTGCTATGGGTGGAGAGGGGTAACTAAGGACTTTCTTATATAGGAGATGGAAAACACATGGCCGAAAGGGGCGGAGCTGTGTTCACATTCAGAAAAAAACTACATATAACTGAATAGGATAACTGAAGTGAGCACTAATATATATATATATATGAGTGCAAGCCAAAAATACATACTATATATAAGAATAAGGCTGCACATCAAACTTAGATAATGGTATAATGCCTCAAGCATATGGAAAAATATTGGAATATACAATGAAAAATGCTACTTGCTAATTTGAACCTGTGAATAATGAATTGCATACCTGCCATGAATATTAGGAAAAAGGAGATATTTAGCAATCGCATTGATCAATGTAACTGAGCCCCAAGGCCTCGTCAAGGCATACCTCTATATTGGGGTCCCTAGCTCTGTGACCCTAACTGTGTGTCATCTCATTGCAATTAAAAACTGCTATGGGTGGAGAGGGGTAACTAAGGACTTTCTTATATAGGAGATGGAAAAAACATGGCCGAAAGGGGCGGAGCTGTGTTCACATTCAGAAAAAAACTACATATAACTGAATAGGATAACTGAAGTGAGCACTAATATATATATATATGAGTGCAAGCCAAAAATACATACTATATATAAGAATAAGGCTGCACATCAAACTTAGATAATGGTATAATGCCTCAAGCATATGGAAAAATATTGGAATATACAATGAAAAATGCTACTTGCTAATTTGAACATGTGAATAATGAATTGCATACCTGCCATGAATATTAGGAAAAAGGAGATATTTAGCAATCGCATTGATCAATGTAACTGAGCCCCAAGGCCTCGTCAAGGCATACCTCTATATTGGGGTCCCTAGCTCTGTGACCCTAACTGTGTGTCATCTCATTGCAATTAAAAACTGCTATGGGTGGAGAGGGGTAACTAAGGACTTTCTTATATAGGAGATGGAAAAAACATGGCCGAAAGGGGCGGAGCTGTGTTCACATTCAGAAAAAAACTACATATAACTGAATAGGATAACTGAAGTGAGCACTAATATATATATATATGAGTGCAAGCCAAAAATACATACTATATATAAGAATAAGGCTGCACATCAAACTTAGATAATGGTATAATGCCTCAAGCATATGGAAAAATATTGGAATATACAATGAAAAATGCTACTTGCTAATTTGAACATGTGAATAATGAATTGCATACCTGCCATGAATATTAGGAAAAAGGAGATATTTAGCAATCGCATTGATCAATGTAACTGAGCCCCAAGGCCTCGTCAAGGCATATCTCTATATTGGGGTCCCTAGCTCTGTGACCCTAACTGTGTGTCATCTCATTGCAATTAAAAACTGCTATGGGTGGAGAGGGGTAACTAAGGACTTTCTTATATAGGAGATGGAAAAAACATGGCCGAAAGGGGCGGAGCTGTGTTTACATTCAGAAAAAAACTACATATAACTGAATAGGATAACTGAAGTGAGCACTAATATATATATATATGAGTGCAAGCCAAAAATATATAGTATGTATTTTTGGCTTGCACTCATATATATATATATTAGTGCTCACTTCAGTTATCCTATTCAGTTATATGTAGTTTTTTTCTGAATGTGAACACAGCTCCGCCCCTTTCGGCCATGTTTTTTCCATCTCCTATATAAGAAAGTCCTTAGTTACCCCTCTCCACCCATAGCAGTTTTTAATTGCAATGAGATGACACACAGTTAGGGTCACAGAGCTAGGGACCCCAATATAGAGATATGCCTTGACGAGGCCTTGGGGCTCAGTTACATTGATCAATGCGATTGCTAAATATCTCCTTTTTCCTAATATTCATGGCAGGTATGCAATTCATTATTCACATGTTCAAATTAGCAAGTAGCATTTTTCATTGTATATTCCAATATTTTTCCATATGCTTGAGGCATTATACCATTATCTAAGTTTGATGTGCAGCCTTATTCTTATATATAGTATGTATTTTTGGCTTGCACTCATATATATATATATTAGTGCTCACTTCAGTTATCCTATTCAGTTATATGTAGTTTTTTTCTGAATGTGAACACAGCTCCGCCCCTTTCGGCCATGTTTTTTCCATCTCCTATATAAGAAAGTCCTTAGTTACCCCTCTCCACCCATAGCAGTTTTTAATTGCAATGAGATGACACACAGTTAGGGTCACAGAGCTAGGGACCCCAATATAGAGATATGCCTTGACGAGGCCTTGGGGCTCAGTTACATTGATCAATGCGATTGCTAAATATCTCCTTTTTCCTAATATTTATGGCAGGTATGCAATTCATTATTCACATGTTCAAATTAGCAAGTAGCATTTTTCATTGTATATTCCAATATTTTTCCATATGCTTGAGCCATTATACCATTATCTAAGTTTGATCCCCAGCCTAACAATATCTGCCAGCAGCCGCCCAGAGTTGCCGCATATATTAGATGCGACAGTTCTGGGACTGTACCCGGCTCTTCCCGATTTGCCCTGGTGCGTTGGCAAATCGGGGTAATAAGGAGTTTTTGGCAGCCCATAGCTGCCACTAAATCCTAGATTAATCATGTCAGGCGTCTCCCTGAGATACCTTCCATGATTAATCTGTAAGTGACAGTAAATAAACACACACACACCTGAAAAATCCTTTTATTAGAAATAAAAAACACTAACAAATTCACTGGTTCACCAATTTAATCAGCCCCAAAAAGTCCTCCATGTCCGGCGTAATCCAGGATGGTCCAGCGTCGCTTCCAGCTCTGCTGCATGGAGGTGACCGGAGCTGCAGCAGACACCGCCGCTCCTGTCAGCTCCACGCAGCAACTGAGGTGAGTATCGCGATCAGCTGAGCTGTCACTGAGGTTACCCGCTGTCACTGTTGGAGGATCCAGCGGTGGCCGCGGGTAACCTCAGTGACAGCTCAGCTGATCGCGATACTCACCTCAGTTGCTGCATGGAGCTGACAGGAGCGGCGGTGTCTTCTGCAGCTCCTGCCACCTTCATGCAGCAGAGCTGGAAGTGACGCTGGAGCATCCTGGATTACGCCGGACATGGAGGGCTTTTTGGGGCTTATTAAATTGTTGAAACAGGGAATTTGTTAGTGTTTTTTATTTCTAATAAAGGATTTCTTTGGGTGTGTGTTTATTTACTATAACTTAAAGATTAATCATGGAAGGTATCTCATAGACGCCTGACATGATTAATCTAGGAGTTATTGGCAGCTATGGGCTGCCAATAACTCCTTATTACCCCGATTTGCCAACGCACCAGGGCAAATCGGGAAGAGCTGGGTACAGTCCCAGAACTGTCACATCTAATGTATGCGGCAATTTTGGGCGGCTGCTGACTGATATTGTTAGGCTGGGGGGCTCCCCATAACGTGGAGCTCCCCATCCTGAGAATACCAGCCTTCAGCCGTATGGCTTTATCTGGCTGGTATTAAAATTGGGGGGACCGCACGCCGTTTTTTTAATTATTTAATTATTTATTTGACTGCACAGTATAGACATGCCCACCAGCTGCTGTGATTGGGTGCAGTGAGACACCTGTCACTCAGCGTGGGGGCGTGTCTCACTGCAACCAATCATAGGCGCCTGTGGGCGGGTAAAGTAGGGAATACGAGATTGTTTAATGAGCGGCCAGCTTTTTCAAAATAGTAAAAGCCGCCGCAGCAGTGTGAATGCCGTGCAGCGCCGCGCCGGGGATCGGTGAGTATGACAGAGGAGGGGAAAATGAGCGACAGACTGTGAGAGAGGGACAGAGATAGTGATGGACCGACAGAGAGAGAACAGAGACCGAGAGGGAGAGACCGACTGACAGAGAATAGTGATTGACAGACATTGTGAGACATCACTCGTTTCCAGTGTTTTAGGAAACATGCGAGAAATGTATTTAGAAAATCGGATGTCACTAGGATGGTGTGAGTGCCGCCCCGTGACATCCGATTTTTTACACGCTCCCATAGACTTGCATTGGAGAGACTCGCAGTAGAAACTCGCAAAAAAGCAGCATGCTGCGATTTTTTTCTCAGTCCGATTTGGACTGAGAAAAAAAGTCGCAAATGAGAGCTGAATCATTCACTAACATGTGTCCGATTCCAATGCAAGTTTTTCTCGCATTGCTCTACTGCGAGAAACTCGCAAGTGAGAAGCAGCCCTAAGAAGCATTAGTTTAAGTCCCAGCCATCCCGGGAAAGAATTTAATTTATTTGTAAATTTAAATTATAATTATTATTTATTTATAATTCTAATTTAATTTAATTATGCACTGAGGGGAGGAGCCAGACATCAGCTGTGAGCCGCGGGACACACCTCTAAAATCGGAGCAGTTCACGGAATGAGGCTGCATTGCTCTCTCCTCTCTATCTTTTCTATCTTCTCTCACTTCTCTCTCTCTCTCTCCCTCTCTCTCACTCTCTTTTTCTCTCTCTCCCTCTCTCTTTTTCTCTCTCTCTCTTTCTCTTTCCGTCTCTCTTCTCTCTCTCTTCTGTCTCTCTCCTCTCTCTCTTCTCTCCTCTTCTCTCCTCTCTTCTCTCTCTGCTCTCTCTCTGCTCTCTCCTCTCTCTCCTCTCCTCTTCTCTCTCTCTCCCTCTTCTCTTTTCTCTTTCTTTTCTCTCTCTCCTCTCTCTTTTCTCTATCTTCTCTCTTCTTTCTCTCTCAGACCTGGCGATGATCAGCTGATGCGGTCACCTGACGGAATCACCTGACACTATAAGTCGAGCGGTGAGGCCAGCTTTTTACCACCCGGCTGGCTAAACTATCAGCTGCTGCTGTCGGACAGGAGTCTTCACTGAAGTGTGTAGTTTTTTTTTTTGCACTGATGCATCAGCTGAAAAGCCGTTTATACAATCAGCTGCTGTGTCATGTGATTCAGGCCCTTGAACCTGACACATCATCTGATTGCTTTGCCTTCCAGCAAACTGATCAGATGATATTGGATCTAGATTGGACAACGCGGGACCTTGACCCAGGATTACTGCGGAGGGGGGTTCTTTATTTCAATAAAGATGGAGTCACTAATTGCGTTGTATTTTATTTCTAATAAAAATATTTTTCTGTGTGTTGTGTTTTTTTATCTGTACTAGAAATTCATGATGGCCATGTCTAATATTGGTGTGACACCATGAATTTCGGGCGTGGGGCCAATTGATAATATACAGCAAGCCCTAACCCCATTATTACCCAGCGAGTCACCTGTCACCAGGGCAGCTGGAAGAGTTGGATACAGCGCTAGAAGATGGCGTTTCTATGAAAGCACCATTTTCTAGGGTGGCTGCGGACTGCAATTCGCAGCAGGGGTGCCCAGAAAGCTTGGGCACCCTGAGCTGAGAATTCCAATCACCAGCTGCCTAGTTGTACCTGGCTGGACCCAAAAATTGGGCGAAGCCCAAGTCATTTTTTTTTAATTATTTCATGAAATTCATGAAATAATTAAAAAAAAAAGGGCTTCCCTATATTTTTGGTTCCCAGCTGGGTACAAATAGGTAGCTGGGGGTCGTGGGCAGCCAGTAGCTGCCTGATGTACCTGTCTAGCATACAAAAACATGGCGAAGCCCATGTAATTTTGTTGGGGGGGGACAAAAAACTCCTGCATACAGGCCTGGATGGAGTATGCTGAGCCTTGTAGTTCTGCAGCTGCTGTCTGCTGCCTGTCTGTATGGAGAAGAGCAGAGAGCAGCTGCAGAACTACAAAGCTCAGCATAATCCATCCAGGACTGTATGCAGGAGTCTTTTGACCACCAAACAAATGACGTGGGCTTCGACGAACTGAACTGAACTCGAACGCTAGGGAGGTGTAACGGGGGCTGTCTGATTATAAAAACCAAAGGGATATCAGTCAGGGTCCACCGTACAAAGTCTCTGCTGCAGACTATGGCAGAGGATAAGGGGTATCTTGTACTATGGAAGCAGTACTGACACTGATACGTCTCAGTGACACTAGAGCCAATCACGGCATGTACTGTTAAAGTCACAGCGACTACCGTATTTAGCATTAACGTAAAAGGGATAGTTTAATGAGTGAGGAAGAGTATATAAGTGTGTCGCTGTAAATAGTAGTAGCACAAGTGCAGAGTGCAATACCTCTGTTAAACTCACAGAGGCATATAGTTAGGAAATAAAGCAATTCCTCCCTTACTCGGAGGGTGTGTGGTATGGTCTCTGTTAATGATAACAGAGACAAAAGCAGTGAGTGTGAAATGGCACCTACCTAGGTCCATTCCTCTAGTGGTGCAAGGAGACAGACAGCAGCGTAAGCCGCACAAAGCTCCTACCTGCGTTCGCTCCACTAGTGTGCGAGGACACGAACCACGAGATATGGCACCTGCCTAGGTCCGCTCCACTAGTGGTGCAAAAGAGACGGACAGCAGCACAAGCCGCACAAAGCTCCTACCTATGTTCGCTCCCCTATTGTGCGAGGATATGAACAACTGTCAGACGCAGTATAAGGAACATTACCCTAGCGGCAACGTCCACCTACGAGTAGAATCACAAGGTCCAGCCGGACCATGTGCCTCAGGCACCTGCCTTTATCCGCTCCACTAAGATGTAAGGATACGGACCGCAGCCGAAGCTGTAAGGTACAAGAATTCTACCCTGCCGGTAGCGCTCACCTAGCATAGACAGAGAGATGCCTAGAGGGACATGCACATAGCATCTACTCTCATGCATGAACCAAGAGGACTGAGCGCCGGGCGTCAGGGTCTTATATAGACTCTGTGCCTCATCCAAGATGGAGGACACCAGAGCCAATCCGCTGCCAGAACGACAGCAATGACGTCACGCTGGCCTATCACCGAGAAAAGCGTCACAAGCACATGACCAGCGACCAATCGGCATAGAAGGTGTCAGAGACATGTGATCACGTGTCACAAGCACATGACCAGCGACCAATCGGCATAGAAGGTGTCAGAGACATGTGACCACGTGTCACAAGCACATGACCAGCGGCCAATCAGGTTAGGTGGTGTCAGAGACATGTGACCTCGTGTCAGCGATGATGTCACCCGCACATGTGCAATGGCTCCAAGATAGGACTTAGTCTCCAGCGCTTGCACATGTGCAGTAGCAAGAAATCCGAACATAGTCTCCAGTGCCACAGCAACCATAACAGGAGGTGGCTCATCTCTATTTTTAAATCCAGGCATACATGTATTAGAGACCAAACATTGTCCAAGAAAGAGTTTGCCCTGAAATAAAAGTTCCTTAATACACTGTGCCATGTGTCATAGTACATCGTGCCATATGCCATTATATATCATTTCATAATACATTGTGCCTTAATCAGGGCCGCCATCAGGGCATTATTACTGGGCCTGGTGAAGAGGGGGGGGCCCGGCTGAGCCAGGAACAATTACTTAGTTTTATTAAGCCCCGGGCCAGCCGGGCCCTCCCCCCTCTTCACTGTGTCCCAGTCACATTCACAGCAGAGGGGCCCGGCAGTGCTGCTTTTGCCGCTATACACGTGGCTAATTTGCATCGCATGCAAATTAGCCACGTGTGCTGGAGATACCGCTGCAGCTGCACTGTGCTCCGAGGTTCAGGGGGACTCCCTGGCCTGTCAGGAATGAGGGAAATCTGACCTGTAGCTGTTCAAGGCTCTGGGGGCTCCTGGCCAGATTGCCCTCATGGCATGCAGCGTGCCAGGCAGGGAGCGATCCGCAGCTCTGTACAGTGTAGAGAGCGGAACTCAGGAGTCTGTCCTCTGCTCTCTGCCCTGCACTTTTCTGTGTGACACAGGAGCGCACTCCTTGATGACGTCATCACGCTGCGTGCACCTGTGTAATTTGAAAAGTACCCGGGAGCTAGGAGGTGAAGAGACGGCGCGGCACGGGTCCATATAGCAGATACAGGAGAGGTAAGGGTTAACTTTGCTTTTTTTTTTTATTTCAGGGGCACAGTGTGGGGTAAATGTATGTATACAATATATGTGACCTTGTTATTTTCAGGGCTGCGGTGATCAATGTGACAAGAAGAGTAGTGGCTGTAAGATGGCGACATGAAGGTCTGACCAGATGGAGAAGAGACAACAGAAAATAACTTACCAGTAGAGTTGAGCGCGGTTCGTGGTTCGTGGTTCTCCAGTTCGCGGCTCGAGTGATTTTGGGGCATGTTCTAGATCGAACTAGAACTCGAGCTTTTTGCAAAAGCTCGATAGTTCTAGAAACGTTCGAGAACGGTTCTAGCAGCCAAAAAACAGCTAAATCCTAGCTTGGTTTCTGCTGTAATAGTGTAAGTCACTCTGTGAATCAAACTATTATCACATTTCAGTGTATAGTGTGCGTGAACAGCGCCTTCAGATCACTGCTGTTTCTATAATGGCGATCGCCATTTTTTTTTTTTTTTCTTGTCTTCCTTCCCTAAGCGCGCGCGTCTTGTGGGGCGGGCCAGCATGTCAGCCAATCCCAGACACACACACAGCTAAGTGGACTTTGAGCCAGAGAAGCAACGGCATGTGTGATAGGATCTGCATGTCACATGTCCCTGCATTATAAAACCGGACATTTTCTTCACGAACGCCATTATCTGCCTTCTGCGTCTTTGGTGTCAGACATCAGTGTCGCAGCTCCGTCCTCCTGAGTCCTATAGCCGATACAGCTGTATGCGCTGCATACACAGCGTTAGACAGCTTAGGGAGAGCACATTCTAGCAGTCCTTTTAAGGGCTCAAAGCGGCAGGGTCAGAGAGCCATAAGTGACAGGTCCTGCAAACAGCAACAGCGTCTGTGTAGCCCAGGTCAGGGATTTCCTCCCTGCATTTCACCATTAGGAGGGAATAGAAAGGCAGGCTTCCATTCCTCTACCCAGAGCACCACAATCCTGCCACTGTACCCTCTTGTCCTCTGCACACTCCAACTCATTCTAAGTAAGCCATTATACTAGCAAACACTCAGTGTACCTAGTGGCATCCTAAACGTGGCTATTGGACTTTGCTATAGTCCCACTAGTGCAAAGACATTAGCAGAGCACATCTGCCTGCATTGCACACTCCAAGTTTTTTAAACTAAGCAATTTTACTAGCAAACACTCAGTGTACCTAGTGGCATCCTATACGTGGCTATTGGACTTTGCTATAGTCCCACTAGTGCAAAGACATTTGCAGAGCACGTCTGCCTGCATTGCACACTACAACTTTTTTAAACTAATCAATTTTACTAGCAAACACTCAGTGTACCTAGTGGCATCCTAAACGTGGCTATTGGACTTTGCTATAGTCCCACTAGTGCAAAGACATTATCAGAGCACATCTGCCTGCATTGCACACTCCAAGTTTTTTAAACTAAGCAATTTTACTAGCAAACACTCAGTGTACCTAGTGGCATCCTATACGTGGCTATTGGACTTTGCTATAGTCCCACTAGTGCAAAGACATTTGCAGAGCACGTCTGCCTGCATTGCACACTACAACTTTTTTAAACTAAGCAATTTTACTAGCAAACACTCAGTCTACCTAGTGGCATCCTATACGTGGCTATTGGACTTTGCTATAGTCCCACTAGTGCAAAGACATTTGCAGAGCACGTCTGCCTGCATTGCACACTACAACTTTTTTAAACTAAGCAATTTTACTAGCAAACACTCAGTGTACCTAGTGGCATCCTATACGTGGCTATTGGACTTTGCTATAGTCCCACTAGTGCCAAGACATTTGCAGAGCGCATCTGCCTGCGTTGCACACTCCAACTAATTATAACGAAGCCATTATACTAGCAAACACTCAGTGTACCTAGTGGCATCCTATACGTGGCTATTGGACTTTTGTCAATTCACAGTATTGGAACGTTATTTGCATGACATCTGCCTGCATTGCACACTCTAACTTTTTTAAACTCAGCCATTATACTAGCAAACACTCACTGTACCTAGTTGTATCCTAAACGTGGCTATTGTACTTTTGTCAATTCACAGTATTGGAACGTTATTTGCATGACATCTGCCTGCATTGCACACTCAAACTTTTTTAAACTCAGCCATTATACTAGCAAACACTCACTGTACCTAGTTGTATCCTAAACGTGGCTATTGTACTTTTGTCAATTCACAGTATTGGAACGTTATTTGCAGGACGTCTGCCTGCATTGCACACTCAAACTTTTTTAAACTCAGCCATTATACTAGCAAACACTCACTGTACCTAGTTGTATCCTAAACGTGGCTATTGTACTTTTGTCAATTCACAGTATTGGAACGTTATTTGCAGCACGTCTGCCTGCATTGCACACTCAAACTTTTTTAAACTCAGCCATTATACTAGCAAACACTCACTGTACCTAGTTGTATCCTAAACGTGGCTATTGTACTTTTGTCAATTCACAGTATTGGAACGTTATTTGCAGGACATCTGCCTGCATTGCACACTCAAACTTTTTTAAACTCAGCCATTATACTAGCAAACACTCAGTGTACCTAGTTGTATCCTAAACGTGGCTATTGTACTTTTGTCAATTCACAGTATTGGAACGTTATTTGCAGCACGTCTGCCTGCATTGCACACTCAAACTTTTTTAAACTCAGCCATTATACTAGCAAACACTCACTGTACCTAGTTGTATCCTAAACGTGGCTATTGTACTTTTGTCAATTCACAGTATTGGAACGTTATTTGCAGCACGTCTGCCTGCATTGCACACTCAAACTTTTTTAAACTCAGCCATTATACTAGCAAACACTCACTGTACCTAGTTGTATCCTAAACGTGGCTATTGTACTTTTGTCAATTCACAGTATTGGAACGTTATTTGCAGGACATCTGCCTGCCTTGCACACTCAAACTTTTTTAAACTCAGCCATTATACTAGCAAACACTCACTGTACCTAGTTGTATCCTAAACGTGGCTATTGTACTTTTGTCAATTCACAGTATTGGAACGTTATTTGCAGGACATCTGCCTGCCTTGCACACTCAAACTTTTTTAAACTCAGCCATTATACTAGCAAACACTCACTGTACCTAGTTGTATCCTAAACGTGGCTATTGTACTTTTGTCAATTCACAGTATTGGAACGTTATTAGCAGCACGTCTGCCTGCATTGCACACTCAAACTTTTTTAAACTCAGCCATTATACTAGCAAACACTCACTGTACCTAGTTGTATCCTAAACGTGGCTATTGTACTTTTGTCAATTCACAGTATTGGAACGTTATTTGCAGCACGTCTGCCTGCATTGCACACTCAAACTTTTTTAAACTCAGCCATTATACTAGCAAACACTCACTGTACCTAGTTGTATCCTAAACGTGGCTATTGTACTTTTGTCAATTCACAGTATTGGAACGTTATTTGCAGGACATCTGCCTGCCTTGCACACTCAAACTTTTTTAAACTCAGCCATTATACTAGCAAACACTCACTGTACCTAGTTGTATCCTAAACGTGGCTATTGTACTTTTGTCAATTCACAGTATTGGAACGTTATTTGCAGGACATCTGCCTGCATTGCACACTCAAACTTTTTTAAACTCAGCCATTATACTAGCAAACACTCACTGTACCTAGTTGTATCCTAAACGTGGCTATTGTACTTTTGTCAATTCACAGTATTGGAACGTTATTTGCAGGACATCTGCCTGCCTTGCACACTCAAACTTTTTTAAACTCAGCCATTATACTAGCAAACACTCACTGTACCTAGTTGTATCCTAAACGTGGCTATTGTACTTTTGTCAATTCACAGTATTGGAACGTTATTTGCAGGATATCTGCCTGCATTGCACACTCAAACTTTTTTAAACTCAGCCATTATACTAGCAAACACTCACTGTACCTAGTTGTATCCTAAACGTGGCTTTTGTACTTTTGTCAATTCACAGTATTGGAACGTTATTTGCAGGACATCTGCCTGCCTTGCACACTCAAACTTTTTTAAACTCAGCCATTATACTAGCAAACACTCACTGTACCTAGTGGCATCCTAAACGTGGCTATTGTACTTTTGTCAATTCACAGTATTGGAACGTTATTAGCAGCACGTCTGCCTGCATTGCACACTCAAACTTTTTTAAACTCAGCCATTATACTAGCAAACACTCACTGTACCTAGTTGTATCCTAAACGTGGCTATTGTACTTTTGTCAATTCACAGTATTGGAACGTTATTTGCAGCACGTCTGCCTGCATTGCACACTCAAACTTTTTTAAACTCAGCCATTATACTAGCAAACACTCACTGTACCTAGTTGTATCCTAAACGTGGCTATTGTACTTTTGTCAATTCACAGTATTGGAACGTTATTTGCAGGACATCTGCCTGCCTTGCACACTCAAACTTTTTTAAACTCAGCCATTATACTAGCAAACACTCACTGTACCTAGTTGTATCCTAAACGTGGCTATTGTACTTTTGTCAATTCACAGTATTGGAACGTTATTAGCAGCACGTCTGCCTGCATTGCACACTCAAACTTTTTTAAACTCAGCCATTATACTAGCAAACACTCACTGTACCTAGTTGTATCCTAAACGTGGCTATTGTACTTTTGTCAATTCACAGTATTGGAACGTTATTTGCAGCACGTCTGCCTGCATTGCACACTCAAACTTTTTTAAACTCAGCCATTATACTAGCAAACACTCACTGTACCTAGTTGTATCCTAAACGTGGCTATTGTACTTTTGTCAATTCACAGTATTGGAACGTTATTTGCAGGACATCTGCCTGCATTGCACACTCAAACTTTTTTAAACTCAGCCATTATACTAGCAAACACTCACTGTACCTAGTTGTATCCTAAACGTGGCTATTGTACTTTTGTCAATTCACAGTATTGGAACGTTATTTGCAGCACGTCTGCCTGCATTGCACACTCTAACTTTTTTAAACTCAGCCATTATACTAGCAAACACTCACTGTACCTAGTTGTATCCTAAACGTGGCTATTGTACTTTTGTCAATTCACAGTATTGGAACGTTATTTGCAGGACATCTGCCTGCCTTGCACACTCAAACTTTTTTAAACTCAGCCATTATACTAGCAAACACTCACTGTACCTAGTTGTATCCTAAACGTGGCTATTGTACTTTTGTCAATTCACAGTATTGGAACGTTATTTGCAGGACATCTGCCTGCATTGCACACTCAAACTTTTTTAAACTCAGCCATTATACTAGCAAACACTCACTGTACCTAGTTGTATCCTAAACGTGGCTATTGTACTTTTGTCAATTCACAGTATTGGAACGTTATTTGCAGGACATCTGCCTGCCTTGCACACTCAAACTTTTTTAAACTCAGCCATTATACTAGCAAACACTCACTGTACCTAGTTGTATCCTAAACGTGGCTATTGTACTTTTGTCAATTCACAGTATTGGAACGTTATTAGCAGCACGTCTGCCTGCATTGCACACTCAAACTTTTTTAAACTCAGCCATTATACTAGCAAACACTCACTGTACCTAGTTGTATCCTAAACGTGGCTATTGTACTTTTGTCAATTCACAGTATTGGAACGTTATTTGCAGCACGTCTGCCTGCATTGCACACTCAAACTTTTTTAAACTCAGCCATTATACTAGCAAACACTCACTGTACCTAGTTGTATCCTAAACGTGGCTATTGTACTTTTGTCAATTCACAGTATTGGAACGTTATTTGCAGCACGTCTGCCTGCATTGCACACTCAAACTTTTTTAAACTCAGCCATTATACTAGCAAACACTCACTGTACCTAGTTGTATCCTAAACGTGGCTATTGTACTTTTGTCAATTCACAGTATTGGAACGTTATTTGCAGGACGTCTGCCTGCATTGCACACTCAAACTTTTTTAAACTCAGCCATTATACTAGCAAACACTCACTGTACCTAGTTGTATCCTAAACGTGGCTATTGTACTTTTGTCAATTCACAGTATTGGAACGTTATTAGCAGCACGTCTGCCTGCATTGCACACTAAAACTTTTTTAAACTCAGCCATTATACTAGCAAACACTCACTGTACCTAGTTGTATCCTAAACGTGGCTATTGTACTTTTGTCAATTCACAGTATTGGAACGTTATTTGCAGGACATCTGCCTGCCTTGCACACTCAAACTTTTTTAAACTCAGCCATTATACTAGCAAACACTCACTGTACCTAGTTGTATCCTAAACGTGGCTATTGTACTTTTGTCAATTCACAGTATTGGAACGTTATTTGCAGCACGTCTGCCTGCATTGCACACTCAAACTTTTTTAAACTCAGCCATTATACTAGCAAACACTCACTGTACCTAGTTGTATCCTAAACGTGGCTATTGTACTTTTGTCAATTCACAGTATTGGAACGTTATTTGCAGGACATCTGCCTGCATTGCACACTCAAACTTTTTTAAACTCAGCCATTATACTAGCAAACACTCACTGTACCTAGTTGTATCCTAAACGTGGCTATTGTACTTTTGTCAATTCACACTACTGCAAATCTATGTGCAGCACCTCTGCATGACAACCTCGTGCTCTGTTTTTAATAAGCTATAATGATAGCACAAAATACTGCCATTTTGTGGCATCATAGAACTGGCTGTTGTATTCCATTAGTGCCCCACTGGTGACAAGCTATTTCTAGCACCTCTACATCACACCCTCATGCACATTTTGCTACGCTAATGTTATAGCAAACTCATGGAATTCATTGCTGCATTTCATAATTCGGAGGGATAGAAAGTCAGGCTTCCTTTAGCTTTTCCTTCTGTTCATAGACAGCATCTCCAAGACAAATTTCCCCTCCACGTCTAAGTGTGGAGAGGCAGCTAGTGCGCATGCGTGTGCCGATGTACCCCAGCTGCAGCATAATTACAGTGTTTCGCCTAGTGAGTATGCTCAGCCTGACTGTGCCATTCCTGACGCTAAGTTTTCATTTCGGGATACAGCGCATGCTCCCACACTAAGTGTGAAAAGCCTCTTTGCACAGGTGCTTGCATTCCGTGCCGGGTATAAGTCCTGTTTTGGGCATAGACACCATGCTAAAGCTGATAGTCTTTTTTCAGAGACTGTATTTCATGCTACTGAGCATGCTCAGGCACTTCCTGCATCAGAGACTAGGTCCGGTAATGAACTCTTTGGCCCTGGCCCTGATGTGGGGGTCCCATATAGACCACAGGGCATCAGGTGTCCTCCCAAATGGCTTGCAGAGGCCCACACCTATGACTTGTCACCGCATTATTGATGCTCAGACGATGACTGGTGAGGTGTTTGGGTCATGGCAGCCATGAGGTCATCATTGAAGTTGCGTTTCCAAATAGGACGCTAGTTATGCCACTCATGACGTGTCACTCTACTTTTGTCTCCAGGAGGTGCATTGTGGTTCACCCTGGTTTGGGGCGGACCCAGGTTATAAAAGGGGCTGGAGCCAACAAGGAGGTGCGCAGTCTTCTATTATGCTCCGAAAGAGCACACCTCCATGTGTTGAACCCATTGCGGCTTTAGGCCAGAGGTAGGCAGGGATCGGGTGGTGGATGCAGGCCACCACCACAGTTGGTAACGCAGAACGGTTAAGACCAGCTCCTGTCCTAACAGTCCTGCTTGTGCAGCCCAGTGGCATTAACAGGCCTGCTGCTGCTGATGCGCCTGCTGTCCACAGGTGTGGCCCCTACGCACACGGTCAGCGTACTCAATGGCCCCTGTGTTGTTAACAGGGAGTTCCTGGGCTGGGTGGGCATGTGGACCCTGTGACGCTAACAGGGCTCACAGTCTCCAGATCTGAATGGCGTCTAACTCGGTTCAGGCTACTATTAGTTTCATAGCCACACAGCTCTGTATCCTCCACCAAACCTTCAAGTTGCCAACCTCTCCTTTTCCAACTGGGAGCACGGTGGACACTGACTGCTGATGGGGATATATACCTTTCTCTTTCTTTTCTTATTAATTTTCGTTATATAGCGGTCACAGATTATATACCACTTTATCCAAATCTGCCAGTCCCACTGTAACAGATGTTGTTTCTTCAGCAAATGTTACAGTTGCTTAACCACCAAATCCACGGACCAAAACTTTTTTCCCCTTTCCAACACACCTGTTCCCCTTTCCAACAGCATCTGTCCTTTTTCAACTCATTTTGGGATATGACCAAAAGTGCAACTGTGCAGGGACACCGTACTCAACGCCATCTCAGCACAGCAGCCATCCCTCGGTCCCTCCGATGTGGACAAGTAAAAGACCATTTCCTCCTATCCATGACAAAGCGTTGAGATTCACTCTGTGCAGCACTGGTGTTTAGTGGACAAGTAGATCTAAGATTGCGTACCACATTCTGCAGATACTCCTGTATACGTGCGTCTATTTCTATGGCAGGAATTAGTTCGCCAAATTTTGTCTTGTACCGGGGATCTAACAGTGTGGCAACCCAGTATTCAGGATTAGTTCAAATTCATACAATCCGAGGGTCATGTAGGTAGTGCAGCAAGAAGGCGCTCATGTGTCTTGTGCATCCAGGAGGACCAAGTCCTTGGTGTGTTGGTGGCAGAGAGGTGAGAATCGTGCATCCTTCCTCTGCCCTCTCCCCCCAACCTCGCACAACCGAAATGTGAGCAAGCTCTCACTCATCTGCTGAGTCTTCCATGCCCATCGCCAGTTCGTCCTCCATTTCTTCATGGGCTCCTGCACTTTCATCAACACTTTTTGCTGATACTATGCGCCCTTGTTAATCCCTCTCCCTCACCATGACTGCCGCATAGGTGCCGCTGACCATCTGGACCTCGTAGATCTTGTTATCCCTTCCGCATATGACTCCTCCTGTACTTCCTCCCCTTCCTCTTGTCCCAACACCTGACTCCGAATAATAATTACAGTGTGCTCCATCATGTAGATGACCAGAATTGTCACGCTGAGAATGACATTGCCAGTGCTAAACATCTTCGTCGACATTTCAAAACTGTGTAGCAGGATGCATAGGTCCTTGATCTGACACCACTCCAGCAGCGTGATCTGCACCACCTCTGGATCAAGTTATCCCAGGCTATATGTCTTACCGTATTTCAGCAGGGCTCTGCGGTGCTGCCACACACGCTGCAACATGTGCAGATTCCAATTCCTGCGTGTCGAAACATCGCATTTACGGCGTTTAACTGCCAGACCCTAAGACTTCCGGAGTGATGAAAGTTGTTGAGCTGCTGTGTGCGCACGATGGAAGTGAGCACATAGCGAGCGTGCCCACTGCACAAGGCCATGTAGGCCGTGATGGTGTTTTAAAAATTGCTGGCGAATTCGGTTCAACACGTGAGCCCTAAAAGGCACGTGTGTCACATTGCCCTGAGGATGGCCCGCAGCCAGGTTTGCATCATTGCCGCACACGGCTGTTAAGTCACCAACGGAGTCCGCTCCGTCAATTTGTACTCCGGTCGCCAGGTGACAACGTGTTCCTTTCATGAATAGTGCTGATGATGGGAGAGTAGTCGATGCCAGCGGCGCAGGTGGACGCAGGTTATGCTCACCCACTGGGCTGCATTACCTTGACAGATGCAGAATCTCTGGCTGAATGTAGCTGGTGGGTATCTCACAGATTAAATACCATCATTCAGCTACAACCAATGGGAAGACACCACACCCTTTTTTATGCCCATCCTGTCTGCAGACCACTGCCAGACATAGCTATGAACCTCTGGTTAATTTTACCCCCAGTTCAGTTTTATGATTTTGTGTGCTTGTTACCTGACTACTTTTCCTGCTTGCTGTTTATGTACCTTGTTGGCCGATACGCATTTCACCTCTGCTTGTTTTCTGATTCTTTCCTGGCCGTCCCATTCTGTTCCTGTTCCTCAATTAATGTTTTGACCCTGCCTGACTACTATTCTCTGTAATAGTGGTGTGACTCACATTTCCCATACATTTCAAAGTAAAACTTTGACCGCCTGATGGCATTGAGCTCTGCTGCCAGCATAGTAAGGAGGTGTGTGGTAGTCCTTGTGCGCAGTTGCAAGGAAGGGTGGCCTGACCACACAGGGTTTGCGCCAAGGTAGAGGACCCACACGAGGTTGAAGAGGCAGAAGCAGTGTATTAACTTCTACATACAGAACAAGGATTGAAACAACTCGTGGGGACGGCAAGACTTGTACAGCAGACCCTTCTCCATCTCTCACCATAGTTTGCCAGTGCCCAGTCAGTGACATGTAATGACCCTGTCTATGCTTACTGGTCCAAGTATCTGTGTTGAAATGCACCCTGTCGCACACAGATTTTCTCAAGGAAGTGGTGATGTTGTGTGCGACATGCTGGTGTAGCGCGGGCATGCTTTTCTTGGAGAAGCAGTGGTGATTGGGCATCTGGTACTGGGGCACAGCGACAGACATAAGGTCTGTAAAATCCTGTGTGTCCACTACGCGTAAAGGCAGCATTTCGGTAGCCAACAGCTTACAGAGGGATAGAGTCAACCACTTAGCTTTGTCATGGGTCGCAGTAAGTGGCCTTTTATTTGACCACATCTGAGGGACAGAGATCTGGCTGCTGTCTGTAGACGGTGTTGAGTAGGGTGTCCCTGGAAAAATGCAGGTTTGTGAGAAAAGTGCAGGCGGAGACATGATGTTGCCTTCATCTTGCCTTCAGATCTGTTCATCTTGTATCATTTTTAAAAAACACAGCAAGCAAGGGTTACTCCAAGCGGAGTCTACCTTTTTTCCCCAAATTGGGCACACAGACACCCCATCAGTGGCAGGACTTGTGCCCTAGTTGCAAACAGGATGTTTTGATTTGCATCAAGCACATTCCAAATCCACAAGCATTTACTCTCCCCAGGATGACACAGGGGTAGTAAATTCCTTCTGGATCCATGACTTGTTCATTTTGATGAACGTCAGTCTGTCCACATTGTCACTGGACAGACGCGTGCGCTTATCTGTCAGCACACACCCAGCAGCACTGAAGACACGTTCAGAGACAACGCTGGCAGCTGGACACGACAAAATCTTCAAGGCGTAACTGGAGAGCTCTTGACATTTTTCTAGATTTGAAGCACAAAAGGAGCAAGGCTCCATTTGCAAAGTCATTGCATCGATGTTCATTTGGAGATACTCCTGTATCATCCTCTCCATCCGTTGACTATGTGACACACTTGATGTCTCTGGTGGCCTTGCAAAGGAGGGTCTAAAAAAATTATGAAAAGATTCCATAAAATTGCTGTTACCAGCACCAGATACGGTCCTACTGGTACGGGTAGACTGTTGAAGATGACGAGGCCGTCCCATGTTTGTCAAGTTACAACTGGGAGAATCACTCCCTTCACCTGCACGGTTGTTTGGTGGAAAAGCCGAGCTAAGATCGAGTAACAGCTTCTGCTGATACTCCTGCATACGTGCGTCCCTTTCTATGGCTGGAATTATGTCACAAAATTTGGACTTGTCCCGGGGATCTAATAGTGTGGCAAGCCAGTAGTCATCATCACTTCTAATTTTGACAATACGAGGGTCATGTTGGAGGTAGTGCAACAAGAAGGCACTCATGTGTCTTGCGCAGCCATGCGGACCAAGTCCACGCTGTGTTTGTGGCATAGAGGTGCTAACCGTTCTTTCTTCCTCTGTCATCTCCCCCCAACCTCTTTCAACTTAAATTTGACCAAGGTCCCCCTCATCAGCTGAGTCTTCCATGTCCATGGACAGTTCGTCCTCCATATCTTCATGTCCTCCTGCACCTTCCTCAACATCTCGCCTGCTACCATGCGCCCTTGTTGATCCCTGTCCCCCATGGTCCCATGCCTGCCGCGTTGGTGATGATGAACGTCTGGACCTTGGTGATGTTGTTGTGTCTTGCGCATATGAATCCTCCTGTAGTTCCTCCCCTTCCTGTTGTCCCACCCCCTGACTCCGAATAGTGTTTAGCGTGTGCTCCAGCATGTAAATGACTGTAATCGTCATGCTGATAATGGCATTGTCAGCGCTAAACATATTCGTCGCCATGTCGAAACTGTGCAGAAGGGTGCATAGGTCCGTGATCTGAGATCACTCCATCAGGGTGATCTGCCCCACCTCTGCATCTCGTTGGCCCAGGCTATACGTCATGACGTATTGCACCAGGGCTCTGCGGTGCTGCCACAGTCGCTGTAACATGTGGAGAGTTGAATTCCAGCGTGTCGCCACATCGCATTTCAGGCGATGAACCGGCAGGCCGAAAGACTTCTGGAGCGATGCAAGTCGCTCAGCTGCGGCGCTTGAACGGCGGAAGTGAGCACTGCAGACAGTTTCCGTGCCCTGGTCAGAAGGCCATCTAGGCCGGGATAGTGTGTTAAAAATTGCTGGACAACAAGGTTCAACACGTGAGCCATACAAGGCACGTGTGTCACCTTGCCCAGTTGAAGGGCCGCACCCAGGTTTGCAGCATTGTCGCACACGGCCTTACCAGGCTGCAGGTTGAGTGGAGACAACCATTTATTAAACTCGGACCGCAGAGCTGACCACAACTCCTCAGCTGTGTGACTCTTATTCCCAAGACATGTCAAGCTAAAGACCGCCTGATGCCGTTGCGCTCTGCTGCCAGCATAGTAATGAGGGTGCGTGATTCCTTCTGCGCAGTGAGAACGCTGGTGGCCTGACCAGGCAGGCTTGGGGCGGAGGTGGAGGACCCAGATGAGGTGGAGGATGCAGAAGCAGTGGCGGAACTTGGACAGACAGAGGATTGACACACAAGTCGTGGGGACGGCAAGACTTGTGCAGCAGACCCTTCACCATCTATCACCATAGTTACCCAGTGCCCAGTCAGCGACATGTAACGTCCCTGTCCATGCTTACTGGTCCAAGTATCGGTGCTGAAATTCACCCGTTCACACACAGAGTTTCTCAAGGAAGCGGTGATATTGTGTGCGACATGCTGGTGTAGCGCGGGCACACCTTTCTTAGAGAAGTAGTGGCGACTAGGCATCTGGTACTGGGGCACAGCGACAGATATAAGGTCTCTAAAATCCTGTGTGTCCACTAGGCGGAAAGGCAGCATTTCTGTAGCCAACAGCTTACAGAGGGATAGAGTCAACCTCTTCGCTTTGTCATGGGTCGAAGGAAGTGGCCTTTTATTTGACCACATCTGAGGGACAGAGATCTGGCTGCTGTGTGTAGACGGTGTTGAGTAGGGTGTCCCTGGAAAAATGCAGCTTTGGGAGGAAAGTGCAGGCGGAGACATGATGTTGCCTTCATCCAAAGTTGGTGCTATCGATGTCTGAGAGAGCTGTACACACTCACTTGTTTCCCCTTCCAAACCAACTGACGACCTACCAAGCAAACTGCCTGTTGCGGTTACAGTGGTGGAAGTTGTGGGTGGAAAAACAGGTGTGACAGCTGTCCCCACAGTCCTAGAAGATGACGAGCGCGCGGATGCCCTGGAAGGGGCAGGCGGTGGATGGTTGGCTCCACTAGGCCGCATTGCAGCACGGTGAGCTTCCCACCAGGCCATATGATATTTATTCATGTGACGATTCATGGAAGAAGTTGTCAAACTGCTGAGGTTTTGACCTCTACTAAGATAACCATGGCAAATGTTACAGATCACATAATTTGGCCGATCTTTTTTTATGTCAAAAAAGGACCAGGCTAGGCAAGGCTTAGAGGCCATGCGACCTGTTGATCCACCCCGAATAATGCTCAGAGGCAGAGTGGTGGCTGAGGATGCAGTTGTAGACGTGCTACCAGTGCTCCGACTGTGTCCAGGAAGGCGCCAGGTTACTTCGACGTCGGTTGCATCCTCCTCCACCGCCTCTATTGACCTCCTCGAGTGTCTGACTGTGGGTTGACAGTAGGTGGGATCTAGAACTTCATCATCAATTGTTGTGTTTGCACTCCCCTCCCCCTCAGACCGAGTTTCTTCTTGCCCTGACCGAATATTTAAGTTGTCATCCCAATCGGGTATCTGCGTCTCATCTTCATCAGTATGTTCCTCATTGCCTATAACCACAGTTGTTGGAAAGGCAGCATTTTGGTAGCCAACAGTTTGCATTTTATGAAAGTCAACCTCCAAGCCATGTCATGCCCTTCTAAAAGCATGTATAACACAGCGAGGGGACTCCAACCACAGTCTCCCTCGTTGCCACTCACTGGGCCACACACACCCCACTTGACTGGCATCGGTTGAGCCCCCTTTTGAAAAAGAAAAAGATGCTTTGCATGAAGCACTCTCAAAAATACGCGTGCCTTTCCCGTCCCCTGGCTGACCCCGGGGAAGAAAAGTCCTCTGAGAGCCATGACTTGTTCATCTTGGTTCTTTTAGAAACACAGCGAGGGGACTCCAACCACAGTCTCCCTCGTTGCCACTCACTGGGCCACACACACCCCACTTGACTGGCATCGGTTGAGCCCCCTTTTGAAAAAGAAAAAGATGCTTTGCATGAAGCACTCTCAAAAATACGCGTGCCTTTCCCGTCCCCTGGCTGACCCCGGGGAAGAAAAGTCCTCTGAGAGCCATGTCCACATTGTCAGTGGACAGACACGTGTGCTTATCTGCCAGCAGACCCACAGCAGCACTGAAGACAGGTTCAGAGAGAACGCTGGCTGCAGGACACGACAAGATCCCCAAGACGTACGTGGCGAGCTCAGGCAATTTATCAAGATTGGAAGCCAAGAATGAGCAGGGCTCAAGTTGCACAATAATGGCATGTTTCCTTGCATATACTCATATATCTGTGTGTCCTCCTCTTTTTCCTTGTCCAGCTCTTTTGTTTTCGCATGAGTATATGTCCTTGTCACTTTCCCATGTGTTGTGAGTTGTTTGTGACCTTTTGGACACCTTTGAGGGTGTTTTCTAGGTGTTTTTCTGTGTTTGTGATTGCCTGCCATTGTTTCCTATGCAGTTCGAGTTCGGTTCGTCGAACGTTCGACGAACCGAACTCGAACGGGAGGTCCGTTCGGCGAACCAACCTCGAGCCGAACCGCGACCGGTTCGCTCATCTCTACTTACCAGATGAGACGTCAGCGGTAAGTAACTTTCTGAAAACATTTATTCTGTACTGTATGACTTGGAGTATTGCTGTTATTTGTTAAATCCGTTAGGCCACATTATCATATTTGTGTGACATTTCCGTGTGTTGCCAGACTTTTTTTTATCAGACGGCATGTCGACCCCTAGAGTTTCATAGATGCATTCACATATCTGTGAAAATCACAGCTCTGAGAATGAGATCTGCGAGACTCGGAGCATGTGCTGTTCTGATCTGATTATGAGGAATAGGACAAACTCCATGGGTCTGTGTGCTGTCCGAGGAAAAAAAATTCAGGCAGCACACCGACACTGCACACGGATGCAGGATGCAACCTCATTATTTAGTGTACTCACTATGTAAAGCGCCGTCCTTAAGTACATCGTTTCTCCTTTTATTATGTATAACACTGTCCCGTATTAGCATCCTCGCTAGTTATGTATGGTGCTGTCCTTTTTATATAGTGTCCTCTCTTTCTCTGTATAGCACCATCTCCTATATAGCATATTCTCGTTATTTGTGTTATTCACAGCTCCCTCTCTTTATTATATAATCCTCTCTTGTTAGACATAAAATGACTGCTGTCCATCAGAAAATAAGCTTACCATGTTCCATCAACAGTCATGTAATTTTATATCTAACAAGAGAGGAAGCTATGAAATAAAGACAGAGCTCTATAAAAAACAAAAATGACAAGAGAATCCAATATGTAAGGAATTGTGCTGTACATCACAAAAGAGGGCACTATACAGTGCCTACAAGTAGTATTCAACCCCCTGCAGATTTAGCAGGTTTGATAAGATGCAAATAAGTTAGAGCCTGCAAACTTCAAACAAGAGCAGGATTTATTAACAGATGCATAAATCTTACAAACCAACAAGTTATGTTGCTCAGTTAAATTTTAATAAATTTTCAACATAAAAGTGTGGGTCAATTATTATTCAACCCCTAGGTTTAATATTTTGTGGAATAACCCTTGTTTGCAATTACAGCTAATAATCGTCTTTTATAAGACCTGATCAGGCCGGCACAGGTCTCTGGAGTTATCTTGGCCCACTCATCCATGCAGATCTTCTCCAAGTTATCTAGGTTCTTTGGGTGTCTCATGTGGACTTTATTCTTGAGCTCCTTCCACAAGTTTTAAATTGGGTTAAGGTCAGGAGACTGACTAGGCCACTGCAACACCTTGATTTTTTCCCTCTTGAACCAGGCCTTGGTTTTCTTGGCTGTGTGCTTTGGGTCGTTGTCTTGTTGGAAGATGAAATGACGACCCATCTTAAGATCCTTGATGGAGGAGCAGAGGTTCTTGGCCGAAATCTCCAGGTAGGCCGTGCTATCCATCTTCCCATGGATGCGGACCAGATGGCCAGGCCCCTTGGCTGAGAAACAGCCCCACAGCATGATGCTGCCACCACCATGCTTGACTGTAAGGATGGTATTCTTGGGGTCGTATGCAGTGCCATCCAGTCTCCAAACGTCACGTGTGTGGTTGGCACCAAAGATCTGGATCTTGGTCTCATCAGACCAGAGAAACTTGAACCAGTCTGTGTCAGAGTCCTCCAAGTGATCATGAGCAAACTGTAGACGAGCCTTGACATGACGCTTTGAAAGTAATTACGGGCTCGTCTGGAACGGAGACCATTGCGGTGGAGTACATTACTTATGGTATTGACTGAAACCAATGTCCCCACTGCCATGAGATCTTCCCGGAGCTCCTTCCTTGTTGTCCTTGGATTAGCCTTGACTCTTCGGACAAGCCTGGCCTCGGCACGGGTGGAAACTTTCAAAGGCTGTCCAGGCCGTGGAAGGCTAACAGTAGTTCCATAAGCCTTCCACTTCCGGATGATGCTCCCAACAGTGGAGACAGGTAGGCCCAACTCCTTGGAAAGGGTTTTGTACCCCTTGCCAGCCTTGTGACCCTCCACGATCTTGTCTCTGATGGCCTTGGAATGCTCCTTTGTCTTTCCCAAGTTGACCAAGTATGAGTGCTGTTCACAAGTTTGGGGAGGGTCTAAATTAGTCAGAAAAGGCTGGAAAAAGAGATAATTAATCCAAACATGTGAATCTCATTGTTCTTTGTGCCTGAAATACTTCTTAATACTTTAGGGGAACCAAACAGAATTCTTGTGGTTTGAGGGGTTGAATAATAAATGACCCTCTGAATAAACTTTTCACAATTTAAAAAAAAAAATAAAAAAAGAAATAACATTTTTTTTTTGCTGCAGTGTATTTCACACTTCCAGGCTGATCTACAGTCCAAATGTCACAATGCCAAGTTAATTCCGAATGTGTAAACCTGCTAAATCTGCAGGGGGTTGAATACTACTTGTAGGCACTGTATATATGTGTTTTATATACATATAAATCTGCAGCTTTGTCACCATAAAAAAAGGGAGGCCCAGGCACAATTTTTTGCACAGCTTTCACTGTCCGCTTCTGTGCTGGAGGCAGGGGCAGAGCAGGGCTTAGCGTGCAGCAGTATGATGAGGTCATCACACTGCTGCAGGAAAGCAGAGCCGTGGAGGTGACGAGGACTCGGCAACCGGCGGAGACAAGTATTCGCTCTGCGAGCCGAAGACAGGTGCAGGACAATCGCTGGGGGAGTTGGAGGGGGCTGCCGACCCCGCTCCCCGCCTTGCTTCAGCTGGATGTGCGTTCGAGGGTGCATATCCAGCTGAAATGCATCGTGGCTCAGAGAGGATGCCGCACGACTTGGGAGGCGGGAGGGTGAGTAAAATATAAATTTTATATATATATATATATATATATATTTATATATTTATAAAATGTTTTTGCAAGAGTAGTGGCAGACTGTGGAAAGTTTGCGGGGGTGGAGGCAGAGCAGGGGTGTAACCTGAGCGGAGTCACAAGGGGGCCCCATAATTTTGCCAGTATGGGGCCCTGAAAATCCTAGTGGCAGCCCTGGCCATAATAGATCATGCCGTGTGCCTTAACACCAAGTAATAATACAGTGTTCCATACAATATTGTGCCATGTACCATAATATATTTTGCCATGTGCCATAATACACAATGTCACGTGCCATAATAATTAATGCCATAATACATCATGCCATAAAACATAGTTACATAGTTACTTAGGTTGAAAAAAGACCTAGGTCCATCTAGTTCAACCTTCCTCCACCAGTGCTACATTTTATCCCTAAGTCATCTATAACCAACAACATGCATAATAGATCATACAATATGCCATTATACATCAAGCTATCATGCCATTAGACATTGTGCCATGTGTGATAATACACGGTACCATAATACATGGTGCCATATGCCATGATACATAGTGCCATGTGCCATAATACATCGAGCCAATGTGCCATTATACATCAAGACATAATACATCATGTCATGTGCCATAATATATAAAAATACAAAAATAAATAAATCGGGTTCAACAGCTGAACTTGACCCCAAACTTGACCCGTGGACAACGAACCCATACAAGTCAATCGGGAGCCACAGTTCTGGACTGTAAAATTATCAAAGTAAGGGCTAGGAGGTTGCTAAAGGAATCTAAAACAATAAAAAGTGTAAAAAGAAAGTTTTAAAAAATGTAACAAAAAAACACAAAAGTTAAATTACCCCCATTTTGCCTCATTGAAAATAAAACAATCAAACAAACAAAAAGTACACATATTTGGCATCACCGGGTTCAAAAATAACCTATCTATCAAAATATATAAAAAATCAATCTGATTGGTAAAAGGTGAAATGAGAAAAAAAATCCAAATGCCAGAATTACATTACATGTAATTCTCACATTCACACACCACAGTTCGATGCCTTCCCACAAGGGGGATGGCCTGGGGTAGCCATCATGCAACATGGGATTTTCCCGGGCACCAGGACAACCACCTGGGGAGCGGGCACCACTTCGGGAAAAGGGAAGGAGCATAGTCAGTTAGCCCCGGGCACAGCTTGGGGTGAGACGCACTTGGACCTCGGTCCACTGTCTTCGACCTCACATTTCTGGGAGCACCATAGGGCCCATGGCTTGGAGCATCCAGCTCAGCATGGGTTCTCTACAGCTACATGGGATTCCAGGGTCTGCGGTGAGTGCAGGAAACACTTGTGACCCGTTCCACATTCCACATACACTGGGATTGGAGGGACCCCGACCAGAAAGGACTCAGAGTGGCAACACCGGCAGTGATCTCAAATTGCTCAGGATCGGTTGGGGCCCATCATAGCGGTGGCCAGTGCTTCGGAAGCAGCAACCGGGTTACTTAAGGAACTGTGAGTAAAACACTTGGAACCCGCAGAGACTGTGTCCGGGTGTCATTCCCGATGCCGCCGCACCGCGTCTCGGCACCCGCCATCACTACTCCCCTCATCAGCCTCCCCGGGGCCTGCTCCACCTGTGGGGAGCAGAAACACCTCGGCTGCTACTACCATCTGCCCCGGAGGACAGCAACAGCAGCGGCGGCTAATTTCCTGGCTGCATAACGCAGGTGGCATCATGAAATCAACCTCCACCATCATCCTTTTCTCCCCTCTCCCTCCTTGTACACCTCGGGGCTACGAAACCAGGCAGGGCCACCCTTGGCATTCCTGACCCCTCTCCGGCTCGGTGACGAGTATTTTTTCCCAACCCCCTGGGATGTTACAATTGGCGTCATAAACTGGATAATGTTCCCAGGCCAAACGGGTACTGTGCGCCTCAAAGAACTGTGTTAAATTCTATTTCTGAAAAAAAGGACAGTCGCCTTTACTCGCACAGAGCAGGAAACGAGGGGGCGTGCCTTCGTGGGTGTAGTCCAGAAAGCGCGCCAAGAGAGAGCCCTGCTGCCAGAATTCAGCAGGAAATCCTGTGCCTGCAAAGACATGTCCACAGAGGAAAGAGACCAAATTGTCCCTGTTTCCGGAGCCGCAGTAGTGACCCCAGCTCCGGTTTTGACGTTTACCATGCCATATCTCCAGGAGAAATGTGGCTACTCCAGTATTCTGGGGAGGCATATACCCTGGCTGACTTGAAGGAAAGACTTTATTGTTTATCCGGGGTGTGCCAACGAAGGACCAGAAAGCCAGCGTCCTTATCGGTCAACTGACCGGGCCAGCCCGTCGAGAAGTTAAGTCCTGGCCGGAGACTGATGAAAGAGTAGCAAAGGACATTTTCACTAAACTCAAGGAAACCTTTGATACCCGTACAGCAGCCGAGATTAAGATGCAATTTTACGAATGCAAGCAAAAGGTGCATCATAGTGTTGAGGACTATGCCATAAACCTGCAGGAGGCAATGAGAGCTGTTCAGCAGGTGGAACCGGAGTGAGTGATAGATGAGAACCGTACTGACTGATTAGTTCATTGAGAGGCTTCTGTCCAATGCCCACCGAACCCAGATGCGCATTGTATCCATGCAAAACCCTGAACTCAGCTTTGCAGAATTCAAAGGACCGGGCCATTCAGGCATTGCGCGACCCGGATCCTTGCTTTGAAATACTTCAGCAGCCGGGGATGGTGCCAGCTAAACCACTGCGGGTGGCAGCCAAAGAACAGACCGTGGGTCAGGACCCCATCAATGCACTGCGGCTCCACATCCTGGAGTTGACTAAAACTCTGGCTACTCTGACCAAAGCGGTGCAACCCAAGCAAGGGACTCAGAAACCTGCATCTATTAAACTGGCTTATCAGTGCTGAGGACCACCCCTGGCGGCGACGCGGGAGAAACCCGCTCACCCAGATTCCTGATCGCTATGATATTGATGGACAGCCGATATGCTGGCGCTGCGACAATGTTGGACACTTTGCTCGCGGATATCCTTTGAGTGCCCAGAACCAGGGGGCTGGTACCAGCCCTCTGGCACCACCACTAGCTGCGAAGCAAGAATAATTGTTTTTCATGCAATGTTGATGTTTGTTTTGTTTACTGCATTGATTATACTGATGACCAGTAACTGTTTGAATATTTCCAAGTTTTAAATGTTTGATGTTGCCTCCCATAAAGGGAAAATTGTTAACCTGTTATTGCATACAAAAATTGTGGTGTTACTAAATTTGTTTGCAGTCCGGGAGTGCTGCCATTTGCTGTTGGGGAATGTGGCACCCATGAGGCTTCAGTCGCCACAGGGTACTGCATCTCTTTTAAGATGTAGTACTCATCCCAGGTAAGGAGAGGTTAATCGCTGGTGATTCTCACATTCCCACACCACAAACAGTTAGGTGCCTTCCTACTGGGGAATATATAGCATAGAATCTGGCTCACAATAAATAAGTTAGGTGCCGCCGAGAAGAAAAGTCAATGATGCAAAAAGTCAGCTCGGGCACTCAAAGAAGTGAAAAAACGAGAGTGTTGATGCTTATCAATGCCAATTTTTATTCATGCAAAGGTTTGTGCTATGACGTTTCGGCCATACAATTTTGGCCTTTATCAAATAAATGTACTGAAACAAAAGAAAGAAAAATACAATATCAAATCTCATAGACATGTACAGTCGATTTCACACCTACAGTCAATTTTTACACGTAATGCATGCAACAAAAAAATTCGGCCAATGCTTTTGGCGTTAGAACAACACATATGACAAACAGAAAAACCTAATGTACATTTGTATGAATTATCAATTCATGATTGTTCAATTGAGAGACCCTAATATACATAACATATATGTAAGAAGGCATTATATAGAAAATACGTACCACAAGAAACGTATATGAGGTTAGACTGGTGAAACTAAGTTCACATATGTTGCTCAGTGGTACCTTAGTGATCAACCTGAAGTAGAAAACAAACCCATCTTGAGAATATTATCAATATTTCATGTAAATGTATGAAAGGGACCGTAAAGAAAAACAAAAAAGATTTATGTGAAATACACAAAATCGCTAGACAAATTTACCTTTGCTATTATCTATGTGATATGTCTCTTGGAGACCCAAATGTTCACTAGCAAGCTGTGGTATATGGTCCGCTATAACGCTTGAGATACAAAGAGAATGTTAAGAATTAGATTGAAACCACCATCCGGTGAAAGAGAGGGTGGTGTTTCTGAAGAAACAGGGGGGGGGGGGGGGACAGGCTGGGCTTAGTACAGATTCAATCGCCATGTTGTGCTCAGTAAGTAATGTGGTGTTACCTTAATCACCGTCTTTTAACCTCTCAAGGTGCTCATGTTGGTGTTGTTGCTGCACTATGGGACCAAGTTCCTTCAAATATGAAGAATAAAATATGAAAAATAAAAAATAAAAATAAAAGGCAGACTGAGAAACATGGAGGGGATGAAACATATATATACAGGATAGGATTTTCATCACTCACCACTGTGTGTGTTGAAATTTAATCCTTGGTATACTTTTAGGGATCCTTTAGGGAATATCTCCTTGTGTATCTATAAGTTTTTTGTAGGATTATTAAAGAATCATTAACCTCTCTACGCCAGGAGTATTAATAAATCCCTATTCATTACCTGGATAGGTCAGATGCAGTGGTGGTTCAGTGGACTTACACTGTCAGTAATCCTGTAGGTCCTGTATCTACAGCCCCCCCTGTGAGGATCTGTAGGAATTACATAATCAATAGGTATATCATGGTAATTCTTCAAGAGAAAAAAAAGAGGGAAAGACCCCCTGTCCGTTACCTGAGTACGCAATTGCAGTGGTGATTCCATGGGGAAGAAAGCTGCGTGATGACCGGAGGTACCGGCGGGTGTATTGCGGCCGCCATTTAAAGCTAAAACATGTGCACAGGAAATCCTGTGAGTGACACGCTGTGCCGTCCGTGGAACGCATCAGCGCGCAGGCGCAGGGGGGTATCCCGGTCAGGAACGCCCCCCGCGCATGCGCACAAGCAGACCACAGGCGGCGTAATGCTGGACGTGGTGCAGGAGCGCGCGCCAGGATGGACGCGCGCCCATGCCCCACACACAGCATGTGACAGTGAATGGGGCGTGATACCCTTGTATGACTGACGCTAGCGCGGGCACGGGTATAGATCCCCGCGGCCGCGCACGCATGTGCACATACTCAGGATGAGTGTATACAGTACGTAAGGTAAAATTAGGTGAAGTCGGAGTGATCCATAGGTAAACGTGATGTGGTGATGACGTGACATCCGTGCTGGCATATTATGGTGCCTAAGGAATAAAGGAGAAAGCGATTAGTTTTATGAAGGATTACAGCAACACGTCCATAGTTCTAATTACCTAATCATATAAGATAAGAATATAGAAATATAGAAAACTGTCTAAATGCCCCTCAAAGCATGCCTATATAATCCTATAGTAAATGTCCCCTGTACCCCCAATAAAATTTAAATTCTCAAGGTCCCTTATTACATACAAAATTCTATTTAGATCAATAAGACACCTCATATTCACGATTGAGGCCATTGGGCTCGAGTGTCTGTAGGGTATAAATCCAAAAGGATTCCCTTTCTTTTAGTTTTAAGACCCTATTGCCTCCCCTCCTACTAACCGGGATATGCTCAATCACCTGATAACGCAATTGCGATACCGAGTGGCCTGCCTTCACTGAACCACCACTGCATCTGACCTATCCAGGTAATGAATAGGGATTTATTAATACTCCTGGCGTAGAGAGGTTAATGATTCTTTAATAATCCTACAAAAAACTTATAGATACACAAGGAGATATTCCCTAAAGGATCCCTAAAAGTATACCAAGGATTAAATTTCAACACACACAGTGGTGAGTGATGAAAATCCTATCCTGTATATATATGTTTCATCCCCTCCATGTTTCTCAGTCTGCCTTTTATTTTTATTTTTTATTTTTCATATTTTATTCTTCATATTTGAAGGAACTTGGTCCCATAGTGCAGCAACAACACCAACATGAGCACCTTGAGAGGTTGAAAGACGGTGATTAAGGTAACACCACATTACTTACTGAGCACAACATGGCGATTGAATCTGTACTAAGCCCAGCCTGTCCCCCCCCCCCCCCCGTTTCTTCAGAAACACCACCCTCTCTTTCACCGGATGGTGGTTTCAATCTAATTCTTAACATTCTCTTTGTATCTCAAGCGTTATAGAGGACCATATACCACAGCTTGCTAGTGAACATTTGGGTCTCCAAGAGACATATCACATAGATAATAGCAAAGGTAAATTTGGCTAGCGATTTTGTGTATTTCACATAAATCTTTTTTGTTTTTCTTTACGGTCCCTTTCATACATTTACATGAAATATTGATAATATTCTCAAGATGGGTTTGTTTTCTACTTCAGGTTGATCACTAAGGTACCACTGAGCAACATATGTGAACTTAGTTTCACCAGTCTAACCTCATATACGTTTCTTGTGGTACGTATTTTCTATATAATGCCTTCTTACATATATGTTATGTATATTAGGGTCTCTCAATTGAACAATCATGAATTGATAATTCATACAAATGTACATCAGGTTTTTCTGTTTGTCATACGTGTTGTTCTAACGCCAAAAGCATTGGCCGAATTTTTTGTTGCATGCATTACGTGTAAAATTGACTGTAGGTGTGAAATCGACTGTACATGTCTATGAGATTTGATATTGTATTTTTCTTTCTTTTGTTTCAGTACATTTATTTGATAAAGGCCAAAATTGTATGGCCGAAACGTCATAGCACAAACCTTTGCATGAATAAAAATTGGCATTGATAAGCATCAACACTCTCGTTTTTTCACTTCTTTGAGTGCCCGAGCTGACTTTTTGCTTCCTACTGGGGAATGGCCTGGTGTAGATAAGGGGATGGCAATCACGAAGCATGGGACTTTCCTGGTCACCAGGACAACCACCTGGGGGGCAGGCACCACTTGGGGAATAGGGAAGGAGCATCTTCACACATAGTCAGCCCCTGGGACATCTTGGGGTAAGACGCACTTGCGGACCTCGGTCCACTCTCATCTAACTCACACTTCTGGGAGCGCTATAGGGCCCATGGCTTGGAACATCCAGCTCAGCACAGGTTCTCTACAGCTACACGGGAGTTCAGGGTCTGCGGTGAGTGCAGGAAACACCCGCGACCCGTTCCACATTTCCCATACACCGGGATTGGAGGGACCCTGACCAGAAAGCACTCACAGTGGGAACACCGGCGGTGACATTGAATTGCTCGGGATCGGCTTGGGCCCATCAAAATGGTGGCCAGTGCTTTGGAAGCAGCAACCGGGTTATTTAAGGAGCTCTGAGTAAAATAAACACCTGTAACCTGCAGAGACTGTGTCCAGCTGTCATTCTCGGCGCTGCCTGCCCGCGCCTTAGCACCTGCCATCACTACTCCCCTAATCATCCTCCCTGTGGCCCCTCTCCACCTGTGGGGAGCAGAAACACCTCGGCTGCTACTACCATTTGCCCCGAAGGACAGCGACAACAGCGGTGGCTAATTCGCTGGCCGCATACCACAGGTGGCATCATGAAATCAACCTCCACCATCATCCTTATCTCCCCTCTCCCTCCTTGTACACCTCGGTGTCACGAACCGGGCAGGGCCACTCGTGGCTAGAGATGAGCGATGTTCGATGTTCACCAATTTCATGTTCGAGTGATTTTGGGGGTTGTTCGAGCTTGAGCTCGAACTCGAGCTTTTTGCTTAAAGCTCTACAGTTCGAGTTAGGTTCGAGAGCTGTTCGATCAACAAAAACATGGCTTTTCACAGTAAGGCTATGCGCACACTTTGCTATCTGCATGCGTCCTGCGTCCCCAGTACAATCCCTCTCTCTTTCCTACTCACCGATCACGGACGTCTCGCTGCACAGCTGTCAGAAATCTGAGGTGTCTTTTCCTCTTTAGAAAATGGCTGCCGCTTCATTATTCAATCAGGTTTTCCGTGCTTTACCCACCCACCGGCACCCATGATTGGTTGCAATCAGACACGCCCCCACGATGAGTGACAGCTGTCTCACTGCAACCAATCACAGCCGCCGGCGGGTGGGTCTGTATCGTGCAGTAAAATGAATAAATAAATTAAAAAAAATGCAGTTCCCCCCATATTTGATACCAGCCAGGGTAAAGCCACACGGCTGGAGGCTGGTATTGTCAGGATGGGGAGCGCCACATTATGGGGAGCCCACCACCCTAACAATATCACCCAGCAGCCGCCCGGAATTGCCGCATCCATTAGATGCGACAGTCCTGGGACTCCACCCAGCTCATCCCGAATTGCCCTGGTGCGGTGGCAATCGGGGTAATAATGAGTTAATCATGGCAGGAGTCTCCCTGAGACACCTTCCATGATTAAACTGAAACTGAAAGTAAAGAAACACACAGCGAAAAATCCTTTATTTGGAATAAAAGACAACAAAACACCCTGTTTCACCATTTTATTAAAATCCCCAAATACTCCTCCAGGACCGACGTAATCCACACGACACTGTCAGCTCTGCTACAGAACCCGAGTGTACTGTATCAGCTCCATGTAGCAATGAAGTGAATCACATGGTCAGCAGAGACGTCAGCAATGCAGACTTCAAGATTACCAAATCTGCCTATCTTTATCATTAGAGGCAGTAGCTCAGTGGATAGAGCGCTCGCCTAAGAAGCATAACTTCATGAGTTCTAGTACCGATCCCGTTAAAGAATTTAATTTATTTTTTTAGTTTTAATTTTAAATTATAATTATTATTTATTTATAATTACAATTTAATTTAATTATGCATTATGAGGGGAGGAGCCGGACATCAGCTGTGAGCGCGGGACACACCTCTAAAATCAGAGCAGTTCACAGAATGAGGCTGCATTGCTCTCTCCTCTCTATCTTTTCTATCTTCTCTCTCTTCTCTCCCTCTCTCTCTCCCTCTCTCTCTTTTTCTCTCTCTTTCTCTCATTCTCTCATTCTCTCTCTCCCTCTCTCTCCTCTCTCTCCCCTTTTCTCTCTTTTTCTCAGTCTCTCTTTTTCTCTCTCTCTCCTCTCTCTTTTCTCCCTCTCTCTTCTCTCTCTCTTCTCTCCTCGTCTCTCTCTCTTACTCTCTCCTCTCTCTCTTATTCTCTCCTCTCTCTTCTCTCTCCCTCTCTCTTCTCTCTCCTCTCTCTTTTGTCTCCTCTCTCTTCTCTCTCCTCTCTCTTTTCTCTCTCTCCCTCTCTCTTCTCTCTTCTCTCTTTTCTCTCCTCTCTCTTCTCTCTCTCCTCTCTCTTTTCTCTCTCTCTCCTCTCTCTCTCCCCTCTCTCTCTCTCCTCTCTCTTTTCTCTCTCTCTTCTCTCTCTCTCTCCTCTTTCTCCTCTCTCTCTCTTTTCTTTCTCTCTCTCTCTTCTCTCTCTCTTCTCTCTCCTCTCTCTCTCTCTCCCTTCTCTCTCTCTCTTCTCTCTCCTCTCTCTCTCCTCTCTCTTTTCTCTCTCTTATCTCTCCTCTCTCCTCTCCTCTCTCTTCTCTCTCTCTCTCTTCTCTCTCCTCTCTCCTCTCTCTTTTCTCTCTCTCTTCTCTCTCCCTCACTCTCTCTCTTTCCCAGACCTGGCGATGATCAGCTGATGCGGTCACCTGACAGCATCAGCTGACACTATAAGTCAAGCAGTGTGGCCGGCTTTTTACCACCTGGCCGGCTAAACTATCAGCTGATGCTGTCACACAGGAGTCTGAACTGAAGTGTGTAGTTTTTTTTTTTTGCACTGATGCATCAGCTGATTGTATAAAAGCCGTTTATACAATCAGCTGCTGTGTCATGTGATTCAGGCCCTTGAACCTGACACATCATCTGATCGCTTTGCCTTCCAGCAAACCGATCAGATGATATTGGATCCAGATTGGATGGTGCGGGACCCTTGACCCAGGATTACTGCGGAGGGGGGTTCTTTATTTCAATAAAGATGGAGTCACTATTTGTGTTGTGTTTTATTTCTAATAAAAATATTTTTCTGTGTGTTGTTTTTTTTTTATCTGTACTAGAAATTCATGGTGGCCATGTCTAATATTAGCGTGACACCATGAATTTCAGGCTTTGGACCAGTTGATAATATACAGCTAGCCCTAACCCCATTATTACCCAGCGAGCCACCCATCACCAGGGCAGCTGGAAGAGTTGAATACAGCACTAGAAGATGGTGCTTCTATGAAAGCGCCATTTTCTGGGGCGGCTGCGGACTGCAATTCTCAGCATGGGTGCCCAGAAAGCTTGGGCACCCTGAGCTGCGGATATCAATCCCCAGCTGCCTAGTTGTACCTGGCTGGACACAAAAATTGGTTGAAGCCCACATCATTTTTTTTTTTTAATTATTTCATGAAATAAATGAAATAAGGGCTTCCCTATATTTTTGGTACTCAGCCGGGTACAAATAGGCAGCTGGGGGTTGGGGGCAGCCCGTAGCTGCCTGCTGTACCTGGCTAGCATACAAAAACATGGTGAAGCCCACATAATGTTTTTTTGGGGGGGCAAAAAACTCCTGCATACAGTCCTGGATGGAGTATGCTGAGCCTTGTAGTTCTGCAGCTGCTGTCTGTCTGTATGGAGGAGAGCAGACAGCAGCTGCAGAACAACAAGGCTCAGCATGCTCCATTCACTAGTGTATGCAGGAGAGTAGACAGCAGCTGCAGAACTACAAGGCTCAGCATACTCCATTCAGGACTGTATGCAGGAGTTTTTTTGCCCACCAAAAAAATCATGTGGGCTTCGCCATATTTTTTTATGCTAGCCAGGTACAGCAGGCAGGTACGGCTGCCCCAACCCCCAGCTGCCTATTTGTACCCGTCTGGGAACTAAAAAAAATAGGAAAGCCCTTTTTTCAATTATTTCATGAATTTCATGAAATAATTAAAAAAAAAAATCGACATGAGCTTCGCTCCATATTTGTGTCCAGCTGGTACAACTAGGCAGCTGAGGATTGGAATTCGCACAGGTTAGCCCGACCTTTCTGGGCCCCTCTGCTGCGAATTGCAGTCCGCAGCCACCCCAGAAAATGGTGCTTTCATAGAAGCGCCATCATCTGGCGCTGTATCCAACTCTTTCAGCTGCCCTGGTAACGGGTGGCTTGCTGGGTAATAATGAGTTAATACTAGCTTTGTTTTACTAGCTAGTATTAAGCCAGAGATTCTTAATGTCAGGCAAGTTTGACCCAGCGATTAAGAATCTCCAATAAAGTGTTAAAAAAAAGACACCACACAGAGAAAACATTTTTTAATAGAAATAAATACACAGACACTTTTAGAGACTCCATGTTCATTACTCCCTTGCATCCCTCCACGATCCATGGTCTTCTGTCTTCTTTCTCCTTTAACCCATACAGCTCTGCTACATCAGACAGCACTGCATGGGAGGAAGACGCTGCTGCTTTCTGTGCAGTCTATATCACTCAGTAAGTAGCAGAGGCTACAGGCTGTAAGTGGTTATGTCACCGCTGACAGGCGCATTGCTATAGCAACGGTGATCTCCGTTATTGACCGACTGTGGCAGTCGGTGAATAACGGAACGGGGAAGCAAAACAGGGAAGCCGACCGTGTGCCATAGCATCTCGCCGGTACACGGAGATACACAAACGATCACCGCATACCAGAGACATCCACTGACAGGACCTAGCATGACGTCTAGCCATGTGACCAGTCTGTAGCCAATGAGATTATAGACACGTGACTGGTCACATGCTATTTTGACATCACAATAGGTCCTATCATCAGTGCTGGTTACCGGGAGGACGCAGCGATTTTCGGAAGGAAAAGCAGCGGGAGACAGAGTGCAGGACACGTCGCGGGGACCTGTAAGTGTTATGGCAATGTTTATTAACTGTATGTGTACATTTATAATGTGTTTTTATGTTTTTGTGTTTGCCTCCCATTGTTTTCAGTGGGATTCGAGAGGTCGGCGAACGGTTGGTCGAGCCGAACTCGAGCCTTTAGAGGCTCGCTCATCCAGGGCCGGCTCCAGGTTTTTGTGGGCCCCGGGCGGAAGAGTCCCAGTGGGCCCCATTAACACGCAGACACACACACATACACAGATACATACACGTACATATACATATTTAAAGACAAACTCACAAAAATACATATAAACAGACAAATCTATACAGTCATATACACTGACATACATAGATACACATCATACATGCATACATACAGAGACACACAGTGCTATGCTGCATACATACATACATACATACAGACACACACACACTGCTCTGCTGCAGACATACATATAGACAGACACACACACACACTGCTCTGCTGCAGACATACATATAGACAGACACACACACACACACACACTGCTCTGCTGCATACATACATACAGACAGACACACATATACTGCTCTGCTGCATGCATACATACATACAGACACATACTGCTCTGCTGCATACATATATAGACAGACAGACACATACTGCTCTGCATGCAAACATACAGACAGACACGCATACTGCTCTGCTGCATACATACATGCATACATACAGACAGACACGCATACTGCTCTACATGCATACATACAGACACGCATACTGCTCTGCTGCATACATACATGCATACATACAGACACGCATACTGCTCTGCTGCATACATACATGCATACAGACACGTATACTGCTCTGCTGCATATATACATACATACATACAGACACGCATACTGCTCTGCTGCATACATACATACATACAGACACGTATACTGCTCTGCTGCATATATACATACATACATACAGACACGCATACTGCTCTGCTGCATATATACATACATACATACAGACAGACACGCATATTGCTCTGCTGCATATATACATACATACATACAGACAGACACGCATATTGCTCTGCTGCATATATACATACAGACACGCATACTGCTCTGCTGCATATATATACATACATACAGACACGCATACTGCTCTGCTGCATATATACATACATACATACAGACACGCATACTGCTCTGCTGCATATATATACATACATACAGACACGCATACTGCTCTGCTGCATATATACATACATACATACAGACACGCATACTGCTCTGCTGCATATATATACATACATACAGACACGCATACTGCTCTGCTGCATATATACATACATACAAACACACACCTTGCTCTGCGGGGCCCACACACGCGGCTCTGCGGGGCCCACACACGCGGCTCCGGGGGCCACACACGCGGCTCTGCGGGGCCCACACAAGCGGCTCTGAGGGGCCCACACAAGCGGCTCTGAGGGGCCCACACAAGCGGCTCTGAGGGGCCCACACACGCACGGGGGGACAGGGAGGGGCGGGGAGGGAGTGATGTCCCACATACTGATCAGGTCACGGTGCAGATGGCTGGGGCCCACACAGCGCTGGAGGGAAGCGATTTGCTGGGGGTCGCTGGCTGGCACTGTGACTCCTTCATCTGTTTCTGTGCGACCGAGCAGGACGCCGGGCGGTAGCTCCGCCCACAGATGATGCTCAGTGCAGGAGAACACAGTGAACGCTGTGGTCTGCGGGCCTTAAAGGGCCGGCAGCCACAGTTTCCAGTGCCAAGGACTGCTGTCCCCGGAACTAAGCCCGGGGACAGCAGAACTGACGAGGCCGAGTGGGCCCCCCAGCTCTCCAGGGCCCCGGCATTTGCCCGGGTATGCCGCGTGCTGACGCCGGCCCTGCGCTCATCTCTACTCCTGACATCCCCTGACCTTCACCGGCCCGGTGACGAGTATTTTCCCCGACCCACTGGGGTCCTACAAAAACTTTATATATACCCCCAAAATTGTGTAATTAAAAATGGCAGATCAGGGTACAAAAAATAAGCCCTCAAACAGCTCCAGATCCTGATAAATGGGAACATTACGAGTCTTGGAAAGTGGCTACAAAAGCGCATTTTTTTTTAATTTTCTTTTTACAAAATTTCAGAATTATTTTCACCACTTAAATAAAAAAAACTATGCATGTTTCATATCTACAAACTTGTACTGACCTGGGGAATCATAATGCCAAGTCACTTTTACTATATAGTGAATATGGTAAAAAACCCCCCCCAAAACAATTGCAGAATTGCACTTTATTTGCAATTTCATTGCACTTTTAATTTTTTTATCTTTTTCCAGTACATTATGTGGCAGAATGAATGGTATAATTCAATAGTACAACTGATCTCGTGCTTCCAAACCAGATGCTATGAGACCTCTCATTAATCGCATTTAAAAATTACCGTAGTTCTGCCAATATTTTTATACATTAAACACATTCTTTTTTAAAGCAATGGGATTGGTAACAGCAATTTGTGTTGGCAGTGGCATTTTTAAAAAAATGCATTTGTTTATTTATTTGTTTATTATTTATGTTTTTACCAGTCATTTTTTTTTATTCATTTTTCATTTATTTTATACATTGTGCCCCCATAATGCAAAAAAACCCCTATAGAGAGTATTTAAATATTGACATATTTCTGTTTCCCTTGTAATTGGAGCCAGTATATTAGCCCCAGTTACAGGGGAAATGCAGCCTCCGGGTTGCATCACAGAGCTGCCTGCGTCTCCTATGACTTTCTCCCTATAAACATGATCACATAACCACTATGTATGGAGTAGGAAGTGATATTATCGCTTCCTATTTCTGTTTACAGAGTTGTTTGGAGCTTTGTGTACAGATATGAAGAAGACAGTCCACTGTCTCTGACAGCTGGATACACATGATGCAGATGTTTTACAGGGTCACTGCAGAGAAAGACTGGAACTGCTTGGATGATTAAAGGCTACAGGCAGTCCGTAAGCAATTAGGTATAGGTCTTCATGATTATAGAAGACATTCCCCTTAATCAGGGTGGACACAAAATTGGTGCAACCTATGCAGCTGCACAAGAACCCAAGAGGTTGGAGGCCCATCCCCACCTACAAAGCAGGTGGAATTGTCTGTTATGATGTTTTATTGTACTGTAAAGGGCTGTGACGCAGTAAAGGGTATGGTGGTGGATGGGAGATATATTCCACCTAGCAAATTACTTTTGCACTGGTGACATGCCGGGAAGGAGATCAAAACCTGGACTGAACCTTGTCTGCTATTGTGAAGCCCCACAGGTGTAGTGTCAGTGTCGGTGCATTACCTTCAGGGACTCCACGTTGCTGGATCTCCGTCACTGGTAGGAAATCTTCTTGTTTGATCGTGACGCCACTCTCAGTATTGCGGTCAGTGGGGACCGCCACTGCAGGTTAGGGGACGCCTGGGGCTGATGGTGGGTGCAGTCGGATGTAGTAGCCTCCTGAGAGTGAGGCAAGCCCCAGAGCCCTGTGTAGGTTTGTAGTACCACAAGTCGCAGAATAACCACACAGGCAGGAATGTCTTTCAAGGGCTTTACTCACATTTGATGGCAGGGTGAGTAGCCCGGGCGTAGCTGGGATGAACCAGGTGGGAACCAGGTATCCTTCAGGCTGACTTTATGAGGGTGACTACTGACTCGCCTTCCTTAGCCCTTGGTGGTTTGGGGTGACCCCGACTTTTAGTCCCTATGGGGGTCACCCAGGGAAGATGCTGCAGCCTCTCTCTCCCCTTCGGTCGCCGTATGCTTGTTCCCCGGACCAGGCCACTCCAGCTGCTTGCCTCCTGTGACCTATGGGCCCTCACTGTGGTTACGTGGCTGCGGCTTTTGTGGTGTTGTGGTGTGGGCTTTGAGAGCCCCACACCGGCAGGTTTAGCAGGGAAAGGTGGATCTATCCTTGCTTCGGGATCTGCCGCCCGGTTGGGCCTGGTGCTCTCTAGCAGTCTCCTTACTTCCCACTCCGTTGCACTCCCTAGCTGAAGCTGGCTTTCAGGTAGCACTCCTAGTTGACCGTTCTCCCCCGTCTGTAGCCACTGCGCGGACGCTGTCAGATTGCACAGCTCCAGGGATCTGCTCCTCACTTGAGCTCCCTGGACTCTACACTGAACTGGCTCACTGCTCCTCCTCTCCTGTTCTTGCCTACGCCACCTAGCAACCAGACTCTCCACCACACCCCTTGAGAGGAGATGGAGGCTCTACCCCCTCCACTATTCCAGTGAAGGTGAAGGCTTGCCCCCTCCTGGGATCCCCAGGGGTCCTCTCATGGGTACATGTGTGAGACCTGGTCACTATGCGCCTGTGTTCCACACCCCAGTCAGCCTTCTGGATTACCTGTATTGTACTGTCCCCAGCATGGGTGCAGTACTCAGTGGTGCCTGACCAGGTCAGGGGCGCCACATTCCCCCTTAGTTATCACCAGCACGTCCTCGGGCTGCAAGACAACATTTTAAAATGCATAAAACATTAAAACATGTAAAACATTTAAAAGCACCAGGTACCATACATCACCACCCTCCACCCACAAGTCCGTTAACCCACCCAAAACCCTTTCACGTTGGCCGCGGCTTCAGCCACTTCTGGCAGGATGTAGAGGCGGCTTTCATGGGCTGGTGGTTTCAGGGTCTACCTGGCCTGGTGGATCCGCGCCCTCAGCCCCTTCTGGCAGGATGTAGAGGCGGCCTCCACAGTTGGTGCTGACCAGGTACCCTCTTTGTGGTGGTGAGCCAAGGCCCCATAAACAGGCGTGCTCTCTGGTCGCAAGTGAGCCAAGGCCCTATATACGGACGGGCTCCTCCTGGTTGCAGACGAGCCAAGCCCCTAAACAGGCTGACTCTGGTGGCGGTGGTGCCCTTTTTGGTGTAACTATTTACACTGCGAGAGTTTGTGGCTATAGCAAGTTCATAGCCTTAAAGTTTATTTCTCACAATAGTTTTTGTGGGCACATGCTTAAACAATAACGTTGCAAACTTTTCAACTTGTCAAACTGGTCAAACTTTCGGTACTTCTTTCTTTACTTTACTCCTCGGTACCAGGGCTTTGGCCTATTGGGCTACGGCACCTGCTGTTTTCTTGCTCCTTGTCATCCTCTGAGGTAGTTTCATCTGTAGGCTCTTTGTCTTTTCTTTCTAGATCTTCATCTGTTTCCTTTTCTGCATCTGTTTCTTTATCTCTGTCTTTTCTTTCTTCTTTGGGACATGGTGCTACGTCTAAGGCATAGTAGCCCCTTTCTCCTTGATGCAAGGTGAACTGTACTGCGTCTCCAATTTTCAAATTTCTGCCTGAATGTCCTCTGGGCAGGTGGGCTTGAACATCTCTCCGATTCACAAATATGCCCTCTTTTATTCCTCTTGCTACAATAAAGCCGTATCCGCTTTTCAAATTGAAGTCCTCTACAACTCCTCTGCAAAGGGGTCCTCTGACCTGGGCTTTGGATCTTCTCAGGGCTCGTTTTTCTTGCAGGTCTCTGGCTGTGACTTCTCTCTGCTCTGGAGACTGTGGTGTTGGAGGATACTTTGCTCTGCTGCGCCGTGTCTTGCGGGCTGGGTTCATGCCTGCAGGCTCCCAGGTGAGGTCTTTGGGCTGATCTTCGTCAGCAGACGGGGTTAGGTCTTCCTCGTCCCAGCGAGAATAGGGCAGCATCTCTGGCTCTGGGTATGGGTCCACTGCTGGTGGCACTGGAGTCAGCTCCTCAGCTTCCTGGCCTCCTCTCCCCCTTAGTTCTTCGCTGCACTCTGGTTGTGGCAGCGCTGGGGCTGAGTGGTCCTCAGCTGGTCCGGGCGGTGGACTCTCTGGCGTGGTTGCTGCAGGGGTTGCCTTAGGGGTGTGCGGAGGGAGCATGTATCTGTCCACCATCTCCTGTGGGAACTTGGCCTCCAGGTCAGCCTTCAGCTGCCAGTATGCGGAGTCTTCACCTATCAGGGATTTCCTAGTAGGGACTTCCTCAGACCGGGGAGCGGTATCTGCTCTGGCCTTGCAGGCCGGGGAAAATGATGAGGCAATCTCTTGGCGGGCCGCGCCCTGTATGGCGGCGGCCTGGTCTTGGCGGGCCGGGCAGGGCATCGCTGCGGCGGCCTGGTCTTGGCGGGCCGCGCCTGGCATGGCGGCGGCCTGGTCTTGGCGGGCCGCGCCTGGCATGGCGGCGGCCTGGATCAGCGTCGCTGTTGCAGAGGGCTCTGTGCAGGCTGAGCTGGGCGTCGCTGATGTGATCGGGGCTTGACGGGCCGCACCTGGCGGGGCTGCGGCCTGGTTCAGCATCTCACTTGCGGCGCGGACGAGCGTCGCTGCTGCGGTGGGGTCTTGGCGGACTGGGCTCAGCAGGGTGGCAGCCTGGGTCAGCGTCACACCTGCGGCACGGATCAGTATCGCAGTGGTGGTCGGACCTTTGCGGGCCAGGCGGGGCATGGCTGCGGCGGCCTGGATTTGGCGGGCCGCATCTAGCGTGGCTGCGGCCTGGTTCGGTGGCGCCGCGCCGGGCGCCTCTTCTGGGACCGCGGGCGTGGCAGCAGGGGTCGGGGCACTTGCGCTGGCCGGGGCATCTCTGGACTCACCCATCGGTGGCACCATCGGGGTCTGAGTCGTCGCCGCTCGGTCTGGCAGGCGTCGCGCGGCTCCCTCCTCGTAGGTCCGAACCGCCGCCGCCATCTCCAGAAGCTCCGTGCGTTCTTCTCTGAGCCGTCGCACAATCCTGGCCTCCAGCTGGTCGCAGAAGATAGCAAGCTCCCGGCACCACCAGGCAGCAGAGCCTGGCTCTGGGTATCCGTGTCTGGACTCCATTTCTTCTAGCACGCTACTGGCTTCTTCTCTGCTCCGCCGTCTCTGGACGCTTCCGCTTTCTCCATCAGCGAGGTCAGGACTCTGCAGGGGATCTCTGGGTAGCCACACCTCTTCGTGGGCGGTAACTTCTTCCAGCGCGGGCTGCTGTGGTTTTTCAGCGCGCTTTTCATGGTGGCAATATGGCGGCGCTTCCAATTTTTCAAGCGGACCGCCCAGGCACATGGTCACCTGTCTGAACAGGTCTAGTCCTTATCCTGTTCGTGACGCCAGATGTGAAGCCCCACAGGTGTAGTGTCAGTGTCGGTGCATTACCTTCAGGGACTCCACGTTGCTGGATCTCCGTCACTGGTAGGAAATCTTCTTGTTTGATCGTGACGCCACTCTCAGTATTGCGGTCAGTGGGGACCGCCACTGCAGGTTAGGGGACGCCTGGGGCTGATGGTGGGTGCAGTCGGATGTAGTAGCCTCCTGAGAGTGAGGCAAGCCCCAGAGCCCTGTGTAGGTTTGTAGTACCACAAGTCGCAGAATAACCACACAGGCAGGAATGTCTTTCAAGGGCTTTACTCACATTTGATGGCAGGGTGAGTAGCCCGGGCGTAGCTGGGATGAACCAGGTGGGAACCAGGTATCCTTCAGGCTGACTTTATGAGGGTGACTACTGACTCGCCTTCCTTAGCCCTTGGTGGTTTGGGGTGACCCCGACTTTTAGTCCCTATGGGGGTCACCCAGGGAAGATGCTGCAGCCTCTCTCTCCCCTTCGGTCGCCGTATGCTTGTTCCCCGGACCAGGCCACTCCAGCTGCTTGCCTCCTGTGACCTATGGGCCCTCACTGTGGTTACGTGGCTGCGGCTTTTGTGGTGTTGTGGTGTGGGCTTTGAGAGCCCCACACCGGCAGGTTTAGCAGGGAAAGGTGGATCTATCCTTGCTTCGGGATCTGCCGCCCGGTTGGGCCTGGTGCTCTCTAGCAGTCTCCTTACTTCCCACTCCGTTGCACTCCCTAGCTGAAGCTGGCTTTCAGGTAGCACTCCTAGTTGACCGTTCTCCCCCGTCTGTAGCCACTGCGCGGACGCTGTCAGATTGCACAGCTCCAGGGATCTGCTCCTCACTTGAGCTCCCTGGACTCTACACTGAACTGGCTCACTGCTCCTCCTCTCCTGTTCTTGCCTACGCCACCTAGCAACCAGACTCTCCACCACACCCCTTGAGAGGAGATGGAGGCTCTACCCCCTCCACTATTCCAGTGAAGGTGAAGGCTTGCCCCCTCCTGGGATCCCCAGGGGTCCTCTCATGGGTACATGTGTGAGACCTGGTCACTATGCGCCTGTGTTCCACACCCCAGTCAGCCTTCTGGATTACCTGTATTGTACTGTCCCCAGCATGGGTGCAGTACTCAGTGGTGCCTGACCAGGTCAGGGGCGCCACACTATTTCAGGTTTTTGGGGCAACGCCCAAGTTGTACAGCTGCAGGATTAGCACAGTATAAATATGCTGCCAGAACTTCTCAATGTGGTGGGTGGTTGGGCTGGAAGCTGAAGCAGGTTCTGTGGGAATGTTGTAACTGAAAGGACTGGCACCTCAAGAACCTTTGTTGTGCTGTTTGACAAGCTGGACCTTTGCTTTGCATTCCTGTCTGAAGTAAGACTGTACATTTCTGTTTTGTAGCCAGTGTGAATAAAACACTGACTTTTTGGACTGAAAGCCTATCAGAGCTGAATCCATATGGGTCCCGTATACTGTTCTTGCGCAGTGGCCCTTTTTGGTCTGTGTCCACCAGTGCCCTTAATAAATGATACTGCTACTGGGACAAAGCCTCCATCCATAGTGATTACTGATTTTGTAAAAGATGTAATCTGTGTTGTGTATCAGTTCACATTTATCAGACTTTGTAATATACAGAACATCACAAATACCCACTAATATTAATCCACAAACCAGATTCATACTTAGCCTATCCTATCTTTTCATATTTCCTGCCCATCAGTACAACAAATACAGCTGCGTCTTCCCAGTTCTTGTATGGCTGACATCACGCAGGGTTAGTCAATGTATTTTAATGAGAAACATTTCCTCTACAATGATGGTGTCGGAAACGAAAGGACGCTTTACATTCAACCGTTTTGCATTCTGTCTCCCTATGATTTTACCTGATCACAATGCCTGATGTGTGATTTTATTTTTGAAGTGTGTCATAGTGATAACATGCATAGCTCGCACTTATATTATCTTTAGAGGCTCGCTGTGACAAGCTACCTATTAGTCGCTACACAACATCCCATCTTACAGGACGTCATATGTTGTCTCTTTTATTCCTGGAAGTTAGTAGAATAATTATAACTGTCCGTATACACTCATAGGGTGATATCTTGACAAGTTGTCTCCTTTCGGGTCATGAATACCCCGGTGAGTCTTTGATTTGATTACAGATAAGGTACTTTTGTTCTCCAGGAACCGGTCCCTCCCACTGTAGGGTGACACTGTAATGTATGTGACAGATTACAGCCTCAGGAAGCCGCAGTGTGCCGAGAGAGTAGATTAAGGTTCACTAAACAAATTTCTTTCATTTTCTCTAACTTGTCCTGCCAAGCGGAAAAAAATGAACTTTCCAGAAATTGTTCTTGAAATCCCATTAGTTCTTTGAAAACCATTTTCCCAGCAGCTGCTCTGCACCCTTCCCCATCACTAGGAGCTTTCCTTGCTCCTTGGATTGTTCTTTTTTTTTTCCTTTTTCCAATTCTTGCTTAACCCATAGTGTTCTAAAATGACATTAATTCACATGATATTCTTTCAGTCTACTAATAAAATGTTTTTTTTTTTACAAAGGGTCATAATTTACTACAATATGAAATCAGTTGAGGGTAAAAAAAAGAAAGAATACATGATATATAATGCAACAATGGCATAACATACAGAAAGGCACAACTACTGTGTGCATCAATAACTGTAGATTAAACCATGAAAAAAAGAGATAGAGAAATTAGACGTGAAGAGAGGGAACAAGGAAGGAGAGATAAGAGAGGCAGACGTAACCTCTGAAGTACAGATGAGATGGATGCGCAGATAGGCAGTGTTGGGTTGCTAGGAGAAGAACAGAACGTTGAAGATAATGCAGAATTTAAATCTTGCAAAAAGAAATGACTAAAACCATTTCATTCACATAAAGAGCCTAAAATTGACTTCAGTTCAAGGCTTTTGTATAGTGAGAATCTAAAGACTGTGCACAATAAAATGATTGATCTGAAAATCTGAAGGACAGACGAAAACCAAGATTGAGTTTTCTGCATCAATTTGAATGTACAGACTCATAATCTTGGTTTAATGCTCTTTTGTTTAATGCTTGTTAAAGCTATTTTGAAAAAGATTATACTGGTGCCAACTCTTATATGATTTATATATATTTTTATATTCTTGCTGAATAAAGACTAAGATCTAAAAAGTCATAAAGAGTACATACTGATTTATATGGATACTGTATGCTCATATTGTAAAATAGAAGCAAGTTAAGTAGTCCGGGCTAACTATATTTTCCCAATATTACTCTCACATGCATTTTGTGTACTCACCGTAAAATCGTTTTCTCTTAGCCATCATTGGGGGACATAGGACCATGGGTGTTATGCTGCCTATCCATAGGAGGACGCTAAGTAGATGCAAAAGCATAGCTCCTCCTCTGCAGTATACACCCCGTGGCCGGGCCAGGCAAGCTCAGTTTTAGCTTAGTGTCTGTAGGAGGCACTTCCTTTCAAGGTTTGTTATTTTTTGAGGGCGACGGTTTCCTTTTGGGACCGATCTCCCACTACCATCAACGGGCGGGAACGTGAAGCGTTGTCTACATGTGCCTCCTCCCACGACGCTGGATCCTGGGCTGGACAACGGGTTCCACAGACACCGATTTTCCAAAGCCCAGGGTAGAGGACTGTGCCCTATAGCCCAATCCTCAGCCCCTCTCCGCAGGCTCTGAGATGAAGATGGCACTAATTCCTCAGCCCCTCTCTGCAGGCTCTGAGTTGAATATGACACTGACACAGCAAGCTGGCTCTGCTATTTTCACTGCCTGGAAAGCAGTGTTTTAAGGTGAGATCCCCCCTGACTGGTTTCCCAGACAAAGGGAGAAAAGACGCTGCAGGTAAGGCTTCCAGGGCATTTACAGTATTTATTATGTGCAAGGAGCAAGGATCCTGCACACACAGTGTTAACTTTCTCTAGCTTGCTGGCTGGAGGAGGGGGAAGTTCTGCTGTTTGCAGAAAGTCTTGCAGATAATTTCCTGGTGGTAGGGGGGAGGGCCCAGGGCTCAGGGACTCACACTGTGTATTATCTGCTCTGTTTATTTACTCCAGCAAAAGCCGGCTGATAACAAACTGTGTGCTGACTGTAGGGAGAGGGAGGAAAACTCAGAAGCTCCCTTCCTGCCGTTTTTTACTACCCACAGCAGGGGGGCACACTGACTCATCTTCCCGCTCTTTTAGCGCTAAGCCCCACCCCCCCGGGGCCCAATAAACCCCGCCCCCCAGGGAAGCGTGCGAGATCTTCATACAGCTTATTCCTTCCTGAGGACAGGGCTATCGGCTGATTCTGGTGAGGTGCTTGCTATGAATTGTAGCTCTGCTGAGCATTGCTCCCCCTCCTGGCATACTCCTATTAGGAACATGCAGAAATCTAAGGGCACTAAGAGTACTAAGGCCCACATAGTCTATTACTCAGTCTGCACTGCCTGCCACGCTGTGTTACCACGTCAACACACCTCTTCTCTCTATGAGTCCTGTGCCCCTATAGCCCCTCAAGACCCCCTGCCACCACCGCCGTAACCGTCAGCCCAGAGCCTAGGGCTCCCAGCCCACCGGAATGGACACAGTTTCTGTCCCAATCCATGGGAAAAAATGTCACAGAACCTGGTGCTGGCTATGCAATGTCGTCCTCCACATCCTTCTGGGTCCCTGGACAGAGCGCAGCCTGAGGATACCCCTATGGAGGATCCTTTTGAGGTAATCCGGGCACATGCTTCACCGATTGCAGGGGCTCTCCCACACGCTCCACGGCTTCTGAAGTGCTGGAGGAGGGAGAATGCTTTTTGTACCAGGAGGATTCCTTGGTTTCATCACCCCCAGATGATCAAACTGCAATAGACTCCCTTATAGCAGCAATTAACCAAACTCTGCATGTGGAGGATCCCCCATCCACTACCACAAAAGATTTTTGCTGATCACCCAGTGTTTCAGGATATCCTCACAAAGCAAAGGGAGAAGCCTGACATGCGCTTAGGTAACCGAAAACTCATGGAGTCCCGGTACCCTTTTGCCTCACCTGACCCTAAGGGCTGGGCCGATTTGCCCTCGGTCGACCCCCCGGTCTCCCGCCTTACCACAAAGACGCTCCTGTCTTTACCCGATGGTTCTTCCATCAAGGACCCAACAGACAGACAGGTGGAGCACCTCGCCCGTTCTGCTTTTGAGGCTGCGGGTTCCTCCCTCAAACCCCCCTTTGCCTCTGTGTGGGTCGCAAAGGTGATCTCGGTCTGGGCAGAATCCCTTAACACTTTGCTTGAGGAATCCCAGTTCACTCAGACCTTCACAGAGGTAACAGCTCAAATGGCCGCTGCGGCGGAGTACCTCATCCAGGCCTCCATGGACGCTGCTACCTGGGCAGCGTTTGCCGCCTTAAATACCATAGCCATCCATAGAGCTCTCTGGCTCCGACAATGGCGAGTGGACTTTGCCTACAAGAAGTCTCTCACGGGCCTTCCTTTTTTTCCAGACCGATTGTTTGGCGAACGTCTGGACAAGCTCATTTCTGACGCCACGGGAGGAAAGAGTACCTCACTCCCCCAGCTAAAGTCCAGGACGCCCTTCTCCAGACATCCACAGTCCTCGTTCCACTCCTTTCGGAACTCATTTGGTTGGTCGACATTCCGTGCTGTCCCCGCCACCAGCCACGGACTCGCAGGGACCGACCTTCTCAGCTCTCCCCAAAACCCACTTTGTCATGGCAGCCTAGACCGAAACACTCCAGGTCTAGGGAGACTCGTCCACGACGTTTTCCCCCCTCATGACTCCTTCGGAGCCCCAGAAGACACACTCATTGTAGGAGGTTGACTGCGGCTCTTTCAACACATGTGGGCTGCCGCCTCAGACAACAAATGGATGCGAGACCTTGTGTCTTCCGGTTACCACATAGAATTTCGGACCTGACTCCCGAGTCGGTTCTTTCTCTCAAACCCCCCAAAGACTCGAAAACGAAGCAAAGCTTTTTTCTCAGCAATCCACTCGCTCCAAACAGCAGGAGTGATAATACCTGTACCAGACGATGAGAAGTTCGGGGGTTTTTATTCCAACCTCTTTGTGGTCCCCAAAAAAGATGGGTCAGTTCGACCCATCCTGAACCTCAAACACATAAACAAACATGTGCACGTACGGAGATTCAGAATGGAGCCCCTAAGGTCCATTATTGCATCCATGGTCGAAGGGGAATTCCTCGCCTCCATAGACATCAAGGACGTGTACCTGCACATACCCATCACCCCAGATCACCAAAAGTTCCTCCGCTTCGCAATTCAGGACTCACACTTTCAATTCGTAGCTCTACCCTTCGGCCTTGCCACCGCACCAAGGGTCTTCACCAAAGTCATGGCGGCCGCCATGAGCGACCTTCACGCCAGCGGAGTAGTCGTTCTCCCTTACTTGGACGACCTCCTCATCAAGGCCCCCTCACGACTGCTCAACCAGCGTACAGATCACTGTGGACACCCTATCCCGCTTAGGGTGGCTAGTGAATCTGGACAAATCATCCCCGATCCCATCACGAACCATCACCTTCCTGGGCATGTCCCTGGACACCCGTCGGGGCTTGATCCTTCTCCCTCAGGACAAGGCGTTCACTCTTCAACGAGCGGTACGCTGCCTTTTACGTTCTCCGTCTCGCTCCATTCGATTCAGCATGAAAGTACTCAGCAGGATGGTGGCGGCTATGGAAGCAGTACCCTTTGCTCAACTGCAACTCAGCCCACTGCAGCTAGCCCTTCTAGCGGTCTGGGACAAGAGCCCCTTCTCCCTGGACAGACATCTTCACCTGACGCCTTCAGTCAGGTACGCACTCCGCTGGTGGCTTCGGTCCTCATTCCTATCGAAGGGGAGATCTTTTCTCCCAGCGAACTGGCTGGTCCGGACCACGGACGCCAGCCTCCTAGGCTGGGGAGCAGTGTACCGGCACCACACTGCTCAAGGACGTTGGACGTCCCAGGAGTCTTTCCTTCCCATCAACATCCTGGAACTCCGCGCGATCTTCCTCGCGCTCAGAACGTTCAGCCCCCTGCTAGCGGGTCGTCAGATTCGAGTCCAATCGGACAATGCGACAGCTGTAGCCTATATCAATCGGCAGGGGGGCACCCGCAGCAAAGCGGCTTATCTCAAGGCCCACAAGATCCTCAGCTGGGCCAAATCGACGGGATCAGTGATATCAGCGGTACACATACCGGGGGTAGAGAACTGGGCAGCAGACTTTCTGAGTCGCCAAGGCCTGGCTGCCGGAGAATGGTCCCTCCACCCAGATGTGTTTCTACACATCTGCACTCGCTGGGGCACACCAGACGTGGACCTAATGGCTTCAAGGTTGAATGCAAAGGTACCCGCGATCATAGTCAGGTCACGCGACCCGCAGTCTATCGGCGCGGATGCTCTAGTCTGCTCCTGGCACCACTTCCGCCTGCCTTACATATTTCCACCTCTACCCCTGCTGCCGCGGGTAATCAGGAAGATCAAGGCAGAGGGAGTCCAGGTGATACTGATAGCACCGGACTGGCCCAGGTGCGCCTGGTACGCCGAATTAGTACAAATGCTCACAGATGCACCGTGGCGCCTTCCAGCCATCCAAGACTTGCTGACCCAAGGGCCCATTTCCCATCAGAACTCCAGAGCCCTGAAGCTGATGGCATGGCCATTGAGACCTGGGTTTTTAACAAGAGCGGGATTCTCCACCACGGTTATTTCCACCATGATCAGCGCCAGAAAGCCTGCTTCATTCCACATTTACCACCGTACGTGGAAAATCTTCCTTTCATGGTGCAGGGAAACTAACGTCCAGCCTATCCCTCTGGCCATCCCCAGAATTCTCGATTTTCTACAGTCTGGCTTGCAAGCGGGGTTGGCTCTCAGTTCCCTTAAAGGGCAGGTCTCAGCGCTCTCAATCTTCTACCAATGCCGCCTGGCTCAAAAACCGCAAGTCAAGACCTTCCTCCAGGGCGTTTCCCATCTAGTTCCCCCGTACAAACGGCCGCTGGAACCATGGGACCTCAATCTCGTTCTGGACAGTCTCCAGAGGTCTCCTTTTGAACCTCTCAAGGAATCCTCCCTTGCTCTTCTGTCCTGGAAGGTAACATTCTTAGTGGCAATTACGTCCATCAGACGGGTTTCGGAGCTGGCAGCACTCTCTTGCCGCGAGCCTTTTCTGATCTTTCACCAGGACAAGGTGGTTCTGCGCCCTCTCCCGGATTTCCTTCCAAAGGTTGTTACCCCGTTTCATTTGAACGAGGACATTGTCCTGCCTTCCTTTTGTCCACACCCAGTTAATAGGGTAGAAAGGTCTCTGCATTCGTCAGACCTCATCAGAGCTCTCAGATATTACATATCCAAGACTGCCCCCTTTAGGAAAACGGACTCTTTGTTCGTCATTCCTGAGGGGCCTTAGAAGGGACAGGCAGCTTCAAAGGCAACGCTGGCTCGCTGGATTCGCTCTGCGATCCAGGAAGTCTACCGCTTGCAACTCAAGCCCATTCCTAGTGGGCTGCGGGCTCATTCCACGTGAGCAGTTGGCGCTTTGTGGGCCATTCGGCATCAGGCTTCAGTGGAACAGGTGTGTAAAGCTGCGACCTGGTCTAGCCTACACATGTTTTCAAAGCATTACAGAGTCCATACCCAGGCTTGAACTGAGGCAAATCTGGGTAGGAAAATTCTGCAAACGGCAGTAGAGCACGTCTCTCAGTAGGCGCTCCAGGCTGTCCGGGACTGGTTCCTAGTCCTTGGGTTGTGTTGTCTTCTTTTATGTTTCCCACCCATGGACTGCTTTAGGACGTCCCATGGTCCTGTGTCCCCCAATGAGGCATCAGAGAAAAACGGATTTTTGTGTACTCACCGTAAAATCGTTTTCTCTTAGCCATCATTGGGGGACACAGCACCCACCCTGTTGCCCTGTTGGGCATTGGTTCTCTCAGTAGCTTATTTGGTTATGACTCTTTTTTTCTCATGTTCCTCTGTTGAGGTAGGTTTTTACTGTTTTTTCTCCTACTGCTTGTGTACTAAAACTGAGCTTGCCTGGCCAGGGGGTGTATACTGCAGAGGAGGAGCTATGCTTTTGCATCTACTTAGTGTCCTCCTATGGATAGGCAGCATAACACCCATGGTCCTGTGTCCCCCAATGATGGCTAAGAGAAAACGATTTTACGGTGAGTACACAAAAATCCGTTTTTTCAACTAACTAGTCTATGGTGGACTGTTGCTGTCACATTCCTGCCCTTGAAGACACCAACAATCTTGTGTAGTGCAATGTGAATAATGTCTTGCGTCTTTTGTAAATATTATGCAATGGGGACTGTATTGTAATGTGATGTGTTCTCGTGTAATGTATAGTGTAGCCTGTGATATCTACTGCTGATAATGTGTAATGTAAAGTGTAATGTATACAAAGTTACCAGTCTATAGGGTCAGTAATAGTTAAGTTGGGATTAGCCCACAATGGCAGAGGTTAGTTGATAGGGTAAGAGCAGAAAGGTTAGGGAAGACCTTGTGTGTGCTAGGTATGGACGTGTGGTCTGTGGGTCATTAAGGCGTTATCGGGGGTGACTTGTAACAAAGGGAGGAAGGCTGGGACTGAGATAGCGTGATCCTTGAGTGTTAACCAAGACACAAAGTGAGAACAATGTTGTTGCTAGAGACTAGAGATGAGTGAACCTATTCGTTTTGCATTCGTCAATTTCAGAATCGGTACGAGCCTTGGCCAGTTCGTTCGGGCTCGGCTTACAGAACACTTTTCTCAAAAGTTGTCAATGTTCAGTACATGTTCATTTGCAGAAAACCCACTCTCAGCCCTATTACAGCTGACTCGCCCACCCAGGGCTTTTGGTGCCGGGCCGGACTTGTCCGGGGGGTAGTCAGTGGTGGCGGGGCCCGACTACGTGACCCTGGCGGGGTTAACTAATATGGCAGTAGTGGGGATGGTAATCAATAATAGAGTTTGTAGGTTATTCGTGATGCCACCTGTGGAATGCGGCTATGGAGCCGCCGCTGCTGGATGGGACCTCCGGGGCTGATGGAGTGGCAGCTATGGTGGTTCTACTCCCCACAGGTGGAGCGGTACCCCGGGGCAACCGTTGGTGCTTATTAGAGTCTATGTTGGTGTTGTAGTTGGTGCAGTGCAGGCGAAATAATGGAGGCAACACCAGGGGGTGCAGTTTCAAGGTTTTACTCACTGGTTCATGGCTGTTGTGAACTGGTCGCCCACTGGTGTGCTGGAATTCCCTGTCAGGGACCTCCGCCGATCCCGGGTAGTTCTGGGAGTAAATGCCGGTACACCCTTTAGTTGTGTCTCTTCCCTCGGCTGTCTTCAAAGCATTGACTTTTTTGGATAAACCTGTCTTGGCCTACACTATAGGTTCTGGACAAGAAGGCTTGCCTGGATGGAACTTTGCCCTCTTCCCAGGGGTTCTATGGTGGGATGTGGCCCGAGCCGCTTGCAACCACCCTAGGCCTTCGGTGTTTACGTTGGAAATGTCTCTTTCCTTGGTTTCTAGAAACCGTCCCTGTATGCAGCCTGATCCCTCCACCCGATGACTTAGTGGAACAGGCCACAAGCTTGAAAGCCTTTCAGTGGCCCTGGAATCCTTTCTGTAGTTCACTGCTGTGGTGTCACCTGGGCCTAGCTGGGCCCCAGGGTCTCCACCAGGAAGCTTCACTTTCTGTTGCTGTTCTGAGGTATCAACCTCTCTCTCCCCTTCCAACTCCTCTCTTCAACTCCAACTTCCAACTACTCTTGACCTTCCTGAATCTGCTCTACTCTCTGCTGGCTCCTCCCACCTTCCCCGTTGCTAGGCCCCACCGTATGGGAGAAGGGATGGGTCTTACGGCCCCCCCAGTATGCAGCATGGGGGGGTAGCTGCCACTATCCCCGGTCCCAAAATATGCCTAACAATGGGTGTAGTGTTTATTTGCCTGTGGACCGGCGTTTACTCCTTTCCTTACCCAGAATGGGAAATCACACCTCTGGCTGAGGTGCAATGTCTCTGTGGCGACGGAAGCCTCAGGGGCGCCACACTCCCCCACAGCGAATCCCAGCACGTCCACGGACTGAAACAAGAAGACAGTGAGAGAAACTGCAAAGTTTTTTTTTTTATATATATGCATATAACAAACACATTTTTAAAACTTTACATCCCTTTATGGGAGGCACATTGCTTGAACATTGCAAACATTAAAATAATAAAACTTTAGAGTCTTTGGCTTTCCCACCAGAATTCTGGTAGGGGGCACAACATATATACAGGGGGATAGCTGACCACACCTAGTCCAGTGGCCCAAACGTCTGTTCAACTTGTTTAACTTAGAGGGGTAAAAAGAAGGAACCAGCCACTAAGTCCAGTGGCCTTGTCAAACATGAAACATCAATACACATATATAACAGTAGACCACTTTCCAGTCTAGTGGCCCGGTAGCACATCAACAGTGGGGTGACATCTTCGCAAAGAACATAAGGGCAGGACTTCAAGGAAGGGTGTCGTCTTCAAAAAGAACAATGGAATGGGGCAATGTAGAGGAAAGTCTTCAAGGAATGACGAGGGACAGACAGGGGCTATATACAGTTCTGTATTTTCTTCTTAGTTGCTGGGGTCCCGATGCGGCAGGGCCCTGGGCAGCATTTAGGCCATGGAGACCCTGGTCTGCATCTCCTGCGTATTACTTGTTGGCTTGCTGGAAGGTGCTGCGGTCTGGGCGCTGGCTGGAGTGGAACTGCTTGCTGTGTTGGTACGGCGCCACTCTGGCTCCTCCAGGGCTGCTTCCTCCCTCAGCACATGTACACCCAGGGCGTACCAGCCACGGCTCCCCATTAGCCGCGTGTACTCAACTAGGTCGCCGGGCTGGTCGTCGCGCCCTGGGTGGCCTCTGGTCAGGTGCTCCTCAATGTCCCGGCGGGAGACAAATACGTCCTTGCCCAGGCCAGGCTCCCGGATGAAGCCCCAGCCCTCGACCTGTCTAAAGTCGATTACTTGGCCCCTTCTAACTGGGCCCTGGGATCCTTTGCGGGCCTTCCGGATGCGGGCCTTGGAGGCCAGGTTGCACGCCTCCACTGCCCTCCGCTTTTCTTCCCGGCGTTCCCGTTCACGTTGTAACTGCTCCAGCTGCTGCGTGTAGGGCAGGTGGGCGGCTAGCGGGGTCGCGGTGGGGAGTATGGGCAGAGGTAGTCTCCCATCTCGGACGGGTGCGGCGTCCCAGTTCACCCCTGGTGAGGACGTATCAGGTAAACCGGTGGGAGGGCTCGGCAAGGGGCCCACTAGGTGCTCGGGGCCCGCGCTGCCTGGGAGGTCATCCTCGCTGCCAGGGTCTGTGGTGCTCTCCCCTGCCTCGGTATGGTCGTCGGGGACCCCCTGCAGGGGGGCTGGGCGATGGCATCTCGTAGTACCAGGGGCTTGGACAGGTAGGGGCGGCAGATGGCTTACCCGGGTATAGTACGGCGGCCTGTTCTTTGTGGCCTACAACCTCGGGTGCCGCCCGGTCCTCCCTTGCACTGGCCCTCCGTTCTCTGTCTTCCATCCGCCGGTCCACCTCCGCTTGTAGGGAGCATAACCTCCGGGTGAGGAGCTCCACTTCTTCCCGGAGGAAGTTCAGCTTGGGGTCCATTTTCTTGGTCCCTGGGGTGCTTTGCTGCAGTTTCTCTGCCATGCTGCTCGGCTGGTGACTGCTCGGCTCTGCACTGTTCGAGTGCTCAACCACGCCACTCGGCTGCACCCTTTCCCCTGCTGAAGGCGGGACCGGGGGCTGCACCAGCGCCTGGCGCCAGACTGGCACCCAGCCCACGGCCGGCATTACTCCGCCTATGATCCAGTACATTCTTGTGTTCTTCTAGTCTGGCATTTAAGATCACTCTGCCAGCCGTCCAGCTTCTCTATTCGCCATTTCTGTTTCCTCCGCTCTGCATAGCGGGCTTAGCTTCGCGCTCTTCTTGCAAGACAAGGGGGGGGCCTATTTTTGCGCTCTTTCTTTAGGCACGTCCCTCTTCTTCCCGCTCTCGGCAGTCTCAATGGCGGCAGTTTTTACAGTAAAACAGTCTTTTAAGCACAGTTTTTCAAGGCGCACAGTACCCGGTGGGTCCGGTCACGAAATCATGTTTGTGACGCCAAGGTTGACTTGCCCACCCCAGGGCTTTGGGACACCCCAAAGTCCGGTGCCGGGCCGGACTAGTCCGGAGGGTAGTCAGTGGTGGTGGGGCCCGACTCCATGACCCTGGCGGGGTCAACTAATATGGCAGTGGTGAGGATGGTAATCAATAATAGAGTTTGTAGGTTATTCGTGACGCCACCTGTGGAATGAAGCTATGGAGCCGCCGTTGCTGGATGGGACCTCCGGGGCTGATGGACTGGCAGCTATTGTGGTTCTGCTCCCCACAGGTGGAGCGGTAACCCGGGGCAACCGTTGGTGCTTATTAGAGTCTATGTTGGTGTTGTAGTTGGTGCAGTGCAGGCAAAATAATGGAGGCAACACCAGGGGGTGCAGTTTCAAGGTTTTACTCACTGGTTCATGGCTGTCAAGAACTGGTCGCCCACTGGTGTGATGGAATTCCCTGTCAGGGACCTCCGCCGATCTCGGGTAGTTCTGGGAATAAATGACGGTGCACCCTTTAGTTGTGTCTCTTCCCTCGGCTGTCTTCAAAGCCTTGACGTTTCTGGATAAACCTGTCTTGGCCTCCACTATAGGTTCTGGACAAGAAGGCTTGCCTGGATGGAACTTTGCCCTCTTCCCAGGGGTTGGGATGTGGCCCGAGCCGCTTGCAACTACCCTGGGCCTTCGGTGTTTACGTTGGAAATGTCTCTCTTTCCTTGGTTTCCAGGGACCGTCCCTGTATGCAGCCTGATCCCTCCACCCGATGACTTAGTGGAACAGGCCACAAGCTTGAAAGCCTTTCAGTGGCCCTGGAATCCTTTCTGTAGTTCACTGCTGCGGTGTCACCTGGGCCTAGCTGGGCCCCAGGGTCTCCACCAGGAAGCTTCACTTTCTGTTGCTATTCTGAGGTATCAACCTCTTTCTCTCCTTCCAACTCCTCTCTTCAACTCCAACCTCCGACTACTCTTGACCTTCCTGAATCTGCTCTACTCTCTGCTGTCTCCTCCCACCTTCCCCGTTGCTAGGCCCCACCCTATGGGAGAAGGGATGGGTCTTACGGCCACCCCAGCATGCAGCATGGAGGGGTGGGGTAGCTGCCACTATCCCCAGTCCCAAAATATGCCTAACAATGGGTGTAGTGTGAATTTGTCTGTGGACCGGCGTTTACTCCTTTCCTTACCCAGAATGGGAAATCACACCCCTGGCTGAGGTGCAATGTCTCTGTGGCGACGGAAGCCTCAGGGGCGCCACACAGCTATGTTAAGTATTGGCAAGTCTGTGATCGATGAGGAAAATTACTGTAAAAAAAAGGAAGCAGAAGGGTCACAGTGCGAAGTACTTACTGAGTCTCCCCATGGCTGTACTTCTGACTCGCTGATAATCTTCATATTTACCTAGTCTCCCCGCAGCTGTAAGTGCTCCCATGGCTGTACATCTGGGTCGGCTGATAATCCTCATACATATTCACTGCTTTCTCTGGCCACTGGTGTCTTATTGACTGCTTTCAGACCCCGTCCCCAGACAGCGTCTGTGATTGATTGGAATCACAAACGCTGTGTGTGGGTCTCTATCATGGTGTAAACTAAATAAATCAATTATCTCATGGTCCTACCATTTATTGATACCAGCACAGATAAAGCCCTAGGCTACAGGCTGCAGCCCCCAGCCATGTGCTTATCTTGGCTGTGTATCAAAATAAGAGGAACTGCATGCAGTCCCCCAATTTACATACACAATTCATTAAAAGTTCAAACAATTTTTAAACTCACACATAAACCAGCACTCAAGTTACACAACACAGAGTGTATGACAGGCCGTTTAACTGGGGGATAGCCCACTTAGAATTTACTGACTCCAGACAGTATTCAGACATGGATTTTAAGTCTGTTCACCTTCTCCAGAGGTATTTTTCAAAAAGGATCACAGCCCTCCATACACTGTCCTCAGTCAGATGAAGCGTACCATATCTTCCTTCAGAGAATTCTTTCAGAGAGGCTTTAAAACCTCTATCCACTGATTAGCAGATACCATGGTAGACATTCCATATTTACATCCCAGAGAACAACCACCTCCAGGATACATACCGGCCTTTTATAATGTGGCTAGTTGTCTTTTTACAATATATATGTACAGTACAGACCAAAAGTTTGGACACATCTTCTCATCTCTACAATGACTATTAAGAAAAGACTTTGTGCAGCAGGCCTTCATGGTAAAATAGCTGCTAGGAAACCACTGCTAAGGACAGGCAACAAGCAGAAGAGACTTGTTTGGGCTAAAGAACACAAGGAATGGATATTAGACGAGTGGAAATCTGTGCTTTGGTCTGATGAGTCCAAATTTGAAATCTTTGGATCCAACCACCGTGTCTTTGTAGAAAAGGTGAACGGATGAACTCTACATGCCTGGTTTCCACCGTGAAGAATGGAGGAAGAGGTGTGATGGTGTGGGGGGGCCTTGCTGCTGACACTGTTGGGGATTTATTCAAAACTGAAGGCATACTAAACTAGCATGGCTACCACAACATCTTGCAGCGGCATGCTATTCCATCCGGTTTGCGTTTAGTTGGACCATCATTTATTTTTCAACAGGACAATGACCCCAAACACACCTCCAGGCTGTGTAAGGGCTATTTGACTAAGAAGGATAGTGATGGGATGCTACGCCAGATGACCTGGCCTCTACAGTCACCAGACCTGAATCCAATTGAGATGGTTTGGGGTGAGCTGGACCGCAGAGTGAAGGCAAAAGGGCCAACAAGTGCTAAGCATCTCTGGGAACTCCTTCAAGACTGTTGGAAGACCATTTCCGGTGACTACCTCTTGAAGCTCATCAAGAGAATGCCAAGAGTGTGCAAAGCAGTAATCAAAGCAAAAGATGGCTACTTTGAAGAACCTAGAATATAAGACATATTTTCAGTTGTTTCACATTTTTTTAAGTATTTCATTCCACATGTTTTAATTCATAGTTTTGATGTCTTCAATGTGAATCTACAAATTATAGAGTCATGAAAATAAACAAAACTCTTTGAATGAGAAGGTGTGTCCAAACTTTTGGTCTGCACTGTGTGTGTATGTATATATATATATATATATATATATATATATATATATATGTAACGTCCTGGAGGTGGATTCACGGAACCGTGCACCGGATTCCCCCAGTGAGGCTACAGGGACTGTCCGGCCACCCCACCAGAGGGCCTAGATGCATGGCAGCTGGAACACTAGGGGTACGGAGTCTGAGTCCTTCAAAGGTCTGCACAGGGAAAGTCTATTAGTCCACAGGGACCCGTAGACAGGACGAATGTCTGGAACCAGGTTCAGGTGCCGAGAAGGTACAGCAGACGGGGTCCGGGTCCAACGACATTTGCAGGCTGAGCTTACCAGGTGGAATCGGGGGCCGGTGATGGAAACAGGCTGCTGGAAGATGCTGCAATCCACAGCGGACAGCCACTGGGACACTTCCTGAGCAATCAGCAATCTGGACCAGGTCAGGACGGCAGACGGACTCTGCGGAAGAGACAATGTTATATGGGACAAAAGGCACAGAGAGATCTGAACACCTAGCTATGGAACCACGTTGAACAGGCGCCGCCCACCTGGAAAGGGAAGTCTTAAATACCCTGTACCTGTAACAGCCATATCCTGTTCCCGGGATACTGACCTTGAACCACAAATAAATATAGAACCGAGGTATGGTATCAGCATAAGACCACAGAAAAAACAATACCTCTAAAAATATTTTAGTTTTATTTAGAAAATTATAAAAAATGACAAACAGTGTCTCTCTAAAAATACATAAAGGACAACACAGTGCCAGTGAGATGTTGGGAGGAGATAGTTTCAGCGTGAAAAGGATAGCGATAGATAGATATTCACAGAGTCGTCAGATTACTGATCTCATAGCCTTTATTGACCCTTCCTGACGACGGAGGGTGTCCTAAGTTACTGGACACTCCCCGTTCCGGGTGGCTGTCCCTCCCTGTCCCTATCTCTAGCCAAGGGGTGTCCACCACCAACCCAGGTGATTAGTGCAAAACCATAAATATACACATAAACACAAATGCGTTAAATTTGGTTCCTGACTCAATAAGATACTTCAGTCAGATGAATTTAAATTTTGTTAGGTGGAGCTGTAGGGGACCCGCTGCAGTAGCTGTCACCCCACGCTCTCCCGACGCGTTTCTCCCCCACCTAACGCAATGCTGGGGGATCATCAGGGGTAAAAAAAGTCATACCCTGTTGATGCACAAAAAAGAGAGGACAAGTAATGTCTTAATATAACTTCATCAAAGTAGATTGAAAAATCATTATATTCTCTTGGGGTATATAACTTACATAACGGTAATAGTTATAGAGCGGGATATGAACGGTCCAACCCGAAAGCCTTTTGATAATATACCAGAAAAACTTGGTTTTAATCACATGATATGCTGGCAGATATTCTCATTCAGAAGAACTTGTCTCTAAATAAAGCCGACAAGAAAATATTCTGAGGAACTGAGTTGATAGGCTTGGAAGGGGGGAAGGGGAATGGAAGGGGGGGGGGGGGGGGAGGGGGAAGGAGGGGGAGGGGGGAGGGGGGAGAGAGGGGGGGGGGGGAGGGAGGAAGGAAAGAGGTAACAAAGTGGATAAGATGAAAAATACCTCGTTATAACTCCAAAAATGGATGAATAGCCAATGGGATGCTAGGAGTTTAGTAAATCAAAAAAACTCCTAAGGTATCACATGAGTCTTCCTATCCTTGTGTTTAAAAGGCTTATGGATCACATCCTAACCATGTCTAGGTCACATTAGGGCAGCAGGGACATCTGCATAGACAGAGACAGTAAAATACCAATTAAACGAGGTAGATTCAGGAAACCTACAGTGTCCCATAGAGAAAAGTAGATACCTATACATGCAAAGAGTCCAATTTCTTTAGTTGATGGTGTTACACCAATATCTACACTGTTAGTGTGTCCAGTCCTAAAATGAAAAAAGGATAATAGTCATGGACCTAGAAGTACGTTGAATTCCCTTAGGGAGCCACATCAGTGTGGTATATCGTCCTGTATCCACCCAAACCAGGACAAATGGTGCAAGCATAAATTTACTAGATGACACCTGACTAGTCCTGAAAAATAAATACCTGTAATTTCTTGGTCACTGAGGTAGGGGGTGCTGTATCAATACGCAGCATCGAA